>NC_051186.1:61586362-61718938 GCF_013339695.2 Rhipicephalus sanguineus
ACACGGGGGGTGAAGGTCACTTCTCGGCATGGAGGATGGAAAGAAAATAGACGGAGGATGCGCAATGCCCAAAAAAGAAAGAAAGAAAAGAAAAGAGAGAAAAGGAAAGAACAGAAAGAAAGAAGAAGGAAAAGAAAAAGGAAAGAAGAAAGAAAAGGCAGAAAAAAGAAAGAGAAAGAAAGAAGGAAAGAAAGAAAGAAAGAGAAAGAGAAGAAAGAAGAAAGAAAGGAAAGAAAGAAAGAAAGAAAGAAAGAAAGAAAAGAAAGAAAGAAAAGAAAGAAAGAGAAGTAGTACGACAGGCGGGGGCACGCGAAACGTTGCTTGTCGCTATGTTCCTGATATGGCAGGGGCTCCTTAAATTTTATCTCAGGTTGTGCTTCTGTGATCAATTCGACTTGATACGGAAATCCCAGCAGCACAAATAAACCAAATAGCTGTAATCATAATGTTGAGTAATTGTAGTTCAATGTGTACAGTTATAATTTTTCCGCGCAAATCACTAGTGCCAAAAAATCGACTCCAGCGCTTATGAAATAGTTGCCACAGTACTACAGTTGACCTGCCGAGGGGAGGCCAAGCCCCTCCTTAAAAAATGTAGGAGGGGCCGGGCCCGCCTTGCCCCCCTGAATTTAAGCCGTCTGTACCATGCGCGTTTGGTGTGATAGCGTGCGGCGGCTGCATTTTCGATGGAGGCGAAAATGTTTGAGGCCCGTGTACTTAGATTTAGGTGCACGTTAAAGAACCCCAGGTGGTCGAAATTTCCGTAGCCCTCCACTACGGCGTCTCTCATAATCATATGGTGGTTTTGGGACGTTAAACCCGAGATATTATTATTATTGGTGTGATAGCGTCAGTGCTGCGAGGTTTCCTGGCGTCCTCGCATCGCACTTGAAATTGGCCCAGCACGATGCGGCAGCGAACGGCGGCTGTCGGCTGGTTAAAGCGTGCACTGCGCTTAGAATAAAACCACGTGCGCGGCCGACCAGGCAGCTTAAGATGCTTGTTCTGATAGGGTTGTCCGCCATAGGTCACACTGGCGCGTTCGTCGGTGCCCGCTATCTTGCCATCTTTCTGTTCGGGTGCTTATCAGTATTGACATCGCCGCGCAAGCGCGTGCAAGACGGAATCATTGACCAAGCACTCACTACGGTTGTTACCAAAAAATCAGAATACCTTATTGGCCCACTGTGACGTCGGCCAGATGAGGGGCGTACCTAACTTTTACGCGACAAAAATATTGTCGCGGCACCGATAGGCAGAGGAGAAGTCGGCGGAATGTCTGCGTGCGTGTTTGTGCGCGGGAGGCGGTCGGTGCGCTTTTTCAGTACTGTGCGAAAACTCGAATTTCTCTCATTGTGAGAGGTGGAGCTTGCACGGGTGAGCGCGTTTGATCAGTATTTTACGGTGGCGCAAACAACGCCAATTTCTTTATAAAGATTCTATATCGTGATATCTCATCGTGGTAATTTTTTCTTGTGTTTCTACATGAATTTCTTTCAAAGGTATCTTCTGGAGAAACCAAGAAATCCGGGACATCTGCCAGCTTGCCGATTAAGCGTGCGCTGCTGGACTAGGCGATGGTTTCATAATCGAATTCCCGGGGTCTTTACGCATTGGTTTATTTGAAGAAGTAATAAAAATATGTGACCTCATGAAGCTTAATAAAGATTTCCCATCCATCCGTCTGTCTCATAAAGCTAACACAAAATGAGGAAATAAAAAAAATGTCGTAGTGTCTTAGTGTTTTCCGTCATTTCAGTATTCACTTATTTGCACTCTGAGCCCTGAGGTGGACCCTGTTGTTTTTCTTTATTTCTTTGTAACATTTATGCTTGTAACTCTTCTGTAAGTCTGTAAATATAAGTTGTCTTGATTTTTCTCTAAACTTCTCCAGCGTATCTCATTCTTCGAGCGACCAGCGAATCCAACGTTAATTTCTCCCACTTCGTTTATACCACCTCGGGTGGTGCGTCTCGGGCGCCGGTGTGGAGCGTTGTTTTTTTTACCTTCAAACTTAATTTCACCTCCCACTTCGTTTATATCACCTCGGGTGGTGCGTCTCGGGCGCCGAGTGTGGAGTGTGGTTTCTCATCTCCAAAAGAACCTGAACTTTACTAGTAAAGTTCAGGTTCTTTTGAAGATGAGAAACCACACTCCACACTCGGCGCCCGAGACGCACCACCCGAGGTGATATAAACAAGTGGGAGGTGAAATTAGTTTGAAGGTAAAAAAAAAAAAAACGCTCCACACTCGGCGCCCGAGACGCACCACCCGAGGTGGTATAAACGAAGTGGGAGAAATTAACGTTGGATTCGCTGGTCGCTTGAAGAATGAGATACGCTGGAGAAGTTTAGAGGAAAATCAAGACAACTTATATTTACAGACTTACAGAAGAGTTACAAGCATAAATGTTACAAAGAAATAAAGAAAAACAATACTGGAAATGAACCGTCTGTAGGGCGACCCTACGAATTCGGCAGAGCCGACGGTGCCGAACACCTTAAGCCCGGTTCAGAACGCCAGACGAAACACCGGGGCCGCTTTTTATTACCCCGATGCTCCGCCTTTACATTACTGCCGGCGAATAGCCGCCTGTTTGCCCTGTAATTGGGCGGTGCATGCACAAATCAACAAACTCGCGACAAGGTCACCGCCTCCTTACACCTGTGAGGGCTCACGCTCCCCGCCCCAAGCAACACACAAACAAGAGGCAAAATAAAAACAACGTAAACTAAAGTTGTTGTGGCCAGGGCAGGCTCAGCTGACGCGACACGTGTCTAGAGCTAAGTGTACGCGTGCAGTGACGAGAAAAGAAAAGAAAAACGTGCCTGAGAAAAACGAGCCTGGTGGTATGTCAAATACATTTGCCGAAGAGACACTCCACTTCGACCACCCTCGGGCCACTTAGCTTCTCCCCCCTCCGCGCACAACGTCGCACGTGGCACCACTTACAAGCTCGTTACCTCAGCTCCCGCTCCAGCTAGTCGGCCGAACCAGACTGTAAGCAAAGTGCGGAAATGGATGCCACGCCGAAGAGGGGCCAGCGTGCAAACAATTGTCAAAGGTGCCGACCGAGCGCTCGATGCCCCACGACGTGGGCCCGCTCCACGTTGTTCCCGCATTCGAGCGTCAAGAGCCTGTCTGCCGTTAGAGACACTTGAAGTACGCCACACCTGACGAATGCCTCCGGCGAAAGCGCGATGCACCAAAAAGCAGGCCGCTTAGTCCGCTACCACCATGGGTGGCGCCCGCGAAGCGTGTGAACGGCAACGACGCGGCCCCGAGGCGGCCTATTCATGCCCCGCCGAAAGGCATCGCTGAGCAAACAGGGAGGTCATTACGACCACGTTTCCAACCCTTGCTGCCGCCGCCCGTGAGTGGCGCCGGGCACCTTAGTCCCGGGCGTGACAAGAGACCCGATGGGCTCATCCATCTTCGGGGCGATACACAGGCACCTCGAAGCACCCCCACCGGCGTGACCGCCCAAGTTGGCCGCACCAAGTAAACAAAAAAAAAAGAACCGTGCGTCCGGTTTTGACGGCGGTCCTACACCCCCCACCCAAGACTTCGCAACAACTTGTATACAGTGTTGCCGAAGTAAACGCAGCAAAAGGCGGACCGCGCTCGACCTGAGGGCGCACGGTAAGTTAATAGCCGTAGCTAAACTGTACCCTCGAAGGGGGCCGTAACTGTTCTCTACGTGGCGGTCGCGCAGCTTCCGCATTGCAACAACGAGTGCATATGCCGACTTGAAACAGAAGCGCGGAAAAATGTCCGAGCCATTTACGGTAACAAAAAAAAAGAAAAGGAGCAAGGACAAAAGAATGATCTAAACTGGCTCATAGCGCCAGCCTACATGTTAAGGCTAATCACTGAGCTGCCCTGCTCACTAAACACAGCGCATGGATGCGAAACGCGATGAAGATTAAACGCCATATCTAGTAGATAAACAAAAACATGTCAATCAACTCACTCAGCATGCTTGCTCGACAGACGCTTAAAGCGTAATACATGCGACACCTTACACAAATATGGCCTCATAATAATAAATAAAACAAATGCATGCTGCGGACAGTTATTCGGAAGCAAAGCTAGCGCTTCCCGGAGCAATATGCACAATCCCCAGCACTTGTCGTTATAGTCGACTGCATTTCCCAGCCAAAACAGAACAAACGCGCACACAAAATACATTGGCAGGTAAAAACAAAACAAGCAAAAGTCACAGTTTACAATGATACACTTGCAAAAGTCACACACCATGGCGTAATGTTCGGTACTAAACTTAACCACTGCGAATGTTCATTCACGGATGTCCGCTGAATAGACATTTTAGTCACAGCACACACAGCACTACGCACACGGTGTAGCCACTCCGGCCTCACCACTTCCCCCTGGTCGCGGTCGAGCCGTAGCATGCAAACTGCACTGTAAAGCTTTAAAAGCTAAACCGGGCGAAATGTGACGAAACAACTTTTTCGTCATCACCCAAACCTGCCGCTGTTCAAGTGGCCACCTAGGTTCAATATTTTCATTGGCCCCCAGGGTCAAAAACACGCACAAGAAGTGCAGCGGAGATAGCATGACCGTGGGGCACACCCTGGCATGCGCCTGTCACCCTCATTGGGCAATCCCCCGGCACGCAGACAAATCTACCACCCAGTCTACCTACAATAGGGCCGCAGGTGCCTCTATGGAAAGACGGCGCTGGTAGACTGCAACACTCCTCAAGTGTTAGTATTACGGCGGCAACCCTGCTCCGCGAGCATCCCTTGTCTTTCGCGAACTCCTCATACTCAAGACTCAAAGCCATTCGGTGCCTCCGGAACGCCTGAATATTGCTCAGAGGGTTATCTTCCCGGCAGCGCGCCGGCGATTCGGTACACGGGAACGCCACCGTAACGCCTCGTATGACATCAGTCGCCACTGCGAAAGATTCCTTTCTAGAACCGAACGGTCGCCGTTCCTCCCCGCGCATTTGCTCTTCGTCTGAGTTGGACCAGCCACACGCAACAGGATTCCGGCGCCGCGACATCTGTGCTAACCGCCTTCACGGATTCAACCGCACTATCCTGCCTGGGCACGTGCGTAGTGTCATGACTCGCGACACACGACTGCGCCGCAAGGCTTACTCGAACTACCTCTGAGCTCGGTGATGACGCGGTCGTCGTCCGATCGCCGCTGCAAAGGATATTCTGTAGCGGAAGGATGTCTGGGTCCACGCCCTGAAATTTTGTTCCTGCATCTGCGTCCTGCGGTTGCCTGTGAGCGTCAGTATCACTCTTAAAACTCTTCTCTGATCCGAGATCGGTATCAGAGAAATCTTTAAGCTCGACATCCCGTGTTGCCGCCACCGCATCCTTCACCTCTGCCTCGAGTTCGAACTCGGCGGTACCCTCACACTCCGTCGGGAGAATGCTAAGCGACTCGGCGCGTTCTTCTACCGGAAGCACATCAATGTTATTAGAGGCATCCGCATGCGGTTGAACGTCAGCCACCTCCTCGATAGTGCCCACTCGCGACGAGAGCTCATCGCTCACCGATTCGGGTACTAACCTTTTGGATTCGGAGAGACCTGCTGTTTCCGAAACATGTGGCACATAGCCTCTTCCTAGTGCCTCCCCCTCAGCATGGTGGCCCTTACGCAAAGCTCTGGCCCGCCGAAACTTTGCCAACTCTAGCTCCGCCTCAAGCAGCCGGCGGCGCTCTACTGCCAACTCGAGATTAAGCTCTGTTTTCTCTCTCGACCAACCGCGCATTAACGCTGTGTCGTAGACCGCAGGCGTTGAATACACCAATGCGGCATACCGATCTAATGCTGCTTCCGACACATGCAGCACAAAATCTGTTCCTAGTGCCTTCCCCTCGGCACTCTGACTTTCCCGCAAAGCTCTGGCCCGCCCAAACTTTGCCAACTCTAGCACCGCTTCGAGCAGCTTGCGGCGCTCATTTGCCAAACGGAAATTCAGCTCTACTCTCTCTCTGGAACAACCGCGCATTAACGCTGTGTCGTAGACCACAGGCATTGAATACGCCCACGTGGCATACTCATCTAATTCTGCCGTACCAAGCGACATTTCCCTCGGCTCGAACACGAACACAGGAGCGAAAGAAAATGAGGCCGAAGCGACTCACTCTGTTTCGTTGCCGGCTCCCATCTCCGATGAATGCAACTCGACCATGTGCGATGATGGATGGGGCCGTGGGTCGCTGGTGGTGACTCGTCGAGGGTTGCCTTGAACCAGCCGCTCCTCGCTGTCTTCCGAGAAGACAAGCCTATCTGCAGCGTCCAGCTGCTACAGCTACCTGCTGCAGGGTCCGTTGATACGGCGCCGATTAGAAATCGGTATCTTCATCCGTAACTTCTTCGTCCGTAGTGATGTCTTGCTCAACTTCTCCCTCACTCTTCTCTAACTCAGCGATACCAATACTGTCCGACTGCGCCAGTAAAGTTCAGGTTCTTTTGATGATGGGAAACCACACTCCACACTCGGCGCCCGAGACGCACCACCCGAGGTGATATAAACAAAGTGGGAGGTGAAATTATGTTTGAAGGTAAAAAAAAAAAAACGCTCCACACTCGGCGCCCGAGACGCACCACCCGAGGTGGTATAAACGAAGTGGGAGAAATTAACGTTGGATTCGCTGGTCGCTTGAAGAATGAGATACGCTGGAGAAGTTTAGAGGAAAATCAAGACAACTTATATTTACAGACTTACAGAAGAGTTACAAGCATAAATGTTACAAAGAAATAAAGAAAAACAAATACTGGAAATGAACCGTCTGTAGGGCGACCCTACGAATTCGGCAGAGCCGACGGTGCCGAACACCTTAAGCCCGGTTCAGAACGCCAGACGAAACACCGGGGCCGCTTTTTATTACCCCGATGCTCCGCCTTTACATTACTGCCGGCGAATAGCCGCCTGTTTGCCCTGTAATTGGGCGGTACATGCAGCAAATCAACAAACTCGCGACAAGGTCACCGCCTCCTTACACCTGTGAGGGCTCACGCTCCCCGCCCCAAGCAACACACAAACAAGAGGCAAAATAAAAACAACGTAAACTAAAGTTGTTGTGGCCAGGGCAGGCTCAGCTGACGCGACACGTGTCTAGAGCTAAGTGTACGCGTGCAGTGACGAGAAAAGAAAAGAAAAACGTGCCTGAGAAAAACGACCCTGGTGGTATGTCAAACACATTTGCCGAAGGGACACTACACTTCGACCACCCTCGGGCCACTTAGCTTCTCCCCCCTCCGCGCACAACGTCGCACGTGGCACCACTTACAAGCTCGTTACCTCAGCTCCCGCTCCAGCTAGTCGGCCGAACCAGACTGTAAGCAAAGTGCGGAAATGGATGCCACGCCGAAGAGGGGCCAGCGTGCAAACAATTGTCAAAGGTGCCGACCGAGCGCTCGATGCCCCACGACGTGGGCCCGCTCCACGTTGTTCCCGCATTCGAGCGTCAAGAGCCTGTCTGCCGTTAGAGACACTTGAAGTACGCCACACCTGACGAATGCCTCCGGCGAAAGCGCGATGCACCAAAAAGCAGGCCGCTTAGTCCGCTACCACCATGGGTGGCGCCCGCGAAGCGTGTGAACGGCAACGACGCGGCCCCGAGGCGGCCTATTCATGCCCCGCCGAAAGGCATCGCTGAGCAAACAGGGAGGTCATTACGACCACGTTTCCAACCCTTGCTGCCGCCGCCCGTGAGTGGCGCCGGGCACCTTAGTCCCGGGCGTGACAAGAGACCCGATGGGCTCATCCATCTTCGGGGCGATACACAGGCACCTCGAAGCACCCCCACCGGCGTGACCGCCCAAGTTGGCCGCACCAAGTAAACAAAAAAAAGAACCGTGCGTCCGGTTTTGACGGCGGTCCTACACGTCTGTCTCATAAAGCTAACACAAAATGAGGAAATAAAAAAAATGTCGTAGTGTCTTAGTGTTTTCCGTCATTTCAGTATTCACTTATTTGCACTCTGAGCCCTGAGGTGGACCCTTGCAGCATAAAGGTACGTAAAATTTGTCTGGCAAATATGGGTTACAATATTCTAGTGAAGCTTTTCGGAGCTGTTGCAAAGAACCAGCCCAAAATAGGCAAAACGAAATAACGCACGTATAATATAAATTACATACATAATGTGCACTGCTATTTGTATCGTGTATAACAGAAATGCAAAATGATGGGCAGCATTGTGAGACTGTAGAAAGCATACATGCAGAATAAGACAAATGTAGTGAGCATTTTATAGAGAGGAACGACGTATTCTATTTCCTTCAAGTATGGTAAGTGAAGAACACCTTATTTTACATAGTGTGCATTGACGTCACCGTGGCCGCCATCTTCTGGTACCTGCTGGTAGCGACGCTGTGTGAACTCTTACTCGAACGCGCGGAGCAAGAAACTGTGACGTCAGATTAGCACCGGTGCCCCCTGGCGTCCCTTTGTGTTCACCCTTGGCGCACCTGGCGAACAGAAGAAGGCGGGAGCATCACGAAAGAATGTGGGGACGGAACGACTGTGTGTCCTCTCCTGCACTCTCACTCTCTAATCAGAATAAAAGGTCATGGTGGCCGCAGTGTTGAGGTATCCGGCGTAGAGAACCTGTCTGTGACGTCACGTGAATACTATGTATAGAATCGGGTAACATGTTTCAATTTTTTCGTAACACGGAAACTGAACGCAAGGTAATAAAAGCAGTCGTTACCTATGGCAAGGGGAGGTATATAAATACTCTGAAGATTCTAGAATGTTTATGTGTGTTAACTTGAAAAGTAGCGTTGTGGTTTAGCTTGAACCGATTAGGAATTACCTGAAAAAAGATGATTGGTCCCTCCGTCATACGAATGGGAATAACACGAAAGTAAAACGTGCCCTTACAGAAGTAACTGAATGTTTACTGTACATTGATGTAAGAGAGTTTGCACAATGTATATTGGTGTCTGGCAGCTATAGCACCGTTCAACTCGGCTGCACCCACTTTGATGATTGGTGGTACATCTCCATCCCGACGACTAACGTCCATGTTAAAAGATGAAACAATCCCATGTGGTAGCTGTAGTAGTTAACGGTTAAAGCGTAATCAGAGAACGATGTGTGATAGCCAGAAGAGCGTCGCATATTGAACGCAGAACTTGGTCGCCATCCCACGGCATGTAAAATGGGATTGAACACCACGGCCGGACTAGAGGGAAACGCAAAGCGCGTCGCGCCGCCCCGGTATCCCGACCGCGATTGCGTGAGCGAGTGAGCGGGGAACGCGGTGTTACAGCCAGGTGAGGCAGGCGCGCGTCGCAGAGCTATTTTTGATTTGGATTAGCGTGATGCTATGAATGAGGGCGACGCTTTTACGACGCTTGGGCTAAGTCGCCACCTCGCGGTGTATTAAGGCATTGACAAAATTGAACTTCTATTGAAAACGCGCCGAATGGGACGGACGTGTAACGCCTTGCAGGTGCAAATCGCGGAGGCCACAGTAATGACGAATTACTTTACCGCTCCCAGAGGGCATTACCGCCCCGCTGACCGGGAGAGTGGTAGATATAAAAGGCGCGTTTGTGTAGCCTCTAGAGTCTGTGACCGTGGCGCATTGTATAGCGTGCCCGGCATTTGTTGTTGCGGACCGAGCGGTCGTGGGTTCGATGCGCGTCGGCAAAACTTTTTTCCTTTGCCATCCTTATTGTGTAAATTTTTTCGACGTCATTTCCGTGACGGAAATACGTCACTGATGTCATGGTGGAGCCCTACATAGAACACTTTAGTGTTAAAATGAATTTCATTCGCTGAATCATGGTTCCAATTTCTGAAAGGTTAGTGCCTACTTTCTTGTAAAGCTCAGTATGCGAACAATTCCGACGATATTTATCACCTAGCAATAACTTGTAACCTTGCTATTTTATTTCAGTTCGACTCTGTATAGGGATCACGTACAATTTTAGAACATTCAATAGTAAGATCTTCTGGGCCAGTCCATCGATAACCGGACATCCACGAAAAAGGTTACGCCTAAGACTGTGCAATGCTTTCGTAGCCTTAGAGCAGACGTAATCAGTGAATGGGATAATTGACAGCCACTCGTTTGTAGCACGAAGCGACGATTAAATCCATGCCAATTTCTCACAAAGGGAAGCTTCTTAGTTAAAAGAAGTCGTCCCCGTACAGGGATCGAACTCGGGCTCAGCGTCTTTTCGGGGTGGTCACTCTACCAATGGCGGTAACCAGGTTGCTTGCAAGTTGAAGCGCGAGGGCGCATTAGTCAACCATTTCAAGGACATGGACACAGAATATCAGACAAGTCCTGCACAACTAATCTGCAATATTTGTTATTATTCTCACTCGTTTTTTAAATCGGAGTGCTCAGAGTCCTCACGTTGCTGTGGGATTCTTGACGTGTTCAGAACGCCAAGCAATATTGTTTGATCTTCATCGAGTGGAGCAGCCGACTCCATGTGTGATCGTGAAGAACACACGAATGTTGTTTTCCCTACTTATGCATGACCGTCATGGCAAACCTTAAAGATTGTTCCAGGCGTGAAGCGCCTGGAAGAACCTTTAAGGTTTGCAAACCAGCGCAGTGAGTGATGATCGCTCACAACCTTCCAGGGGCAGCTGCACATTTGCTGCAAAACTACATAACAACCTTCACAATGGCGACGCATTCGTGCTAAGTTGTCGAGTAATTGTCTTGTGTGCAAGATAGCGCTCTACTTGCAAATGCAATCACTCTCTCAATGTCTTCTTGCCTTTGAGCATTAACAACTATCATACCAACATTGCTGGCATAAGTGTAAAGCAGCTAGAGACTGTCTCACCAAATTGGACAAGCGCTAGCGTGTGTAGAGATTGGTGCAGATCGGTAAGAGCAGTTTCCCTTTCCTCGCTCCCCACAAAGGCACTATCGCCTGCCATGAGCCTTATTAACAGCGACGCAATTCGTGAAAGGTCTGCGATAAACCAGCGTTGATGAGCGCAGACTTTTCAGGAAGCGGTTGACTGCATCCTTATTCCTCAGTACGAGGTGACTGCTGCAAGTCTGCCATGATCAGGACAAGCGCCTGCGTACTGATGACCTAACCAATAAATAACAGTTTGCCTTCAGCATGGCGTCCGTGGAAAGTATTACTTGTAAAACCACAGCATGCCAT
The DNA here is from genome assembly GCF_013339695.2 of Rhipicephalus sanguineus. Lineage (NCBI taxonomy): Eukaryota > Metazoa > Arthropoda > Arachnida > Ixodida > Ixodidae > Rhipicephalus > Rhipicephalus sanguineus. Next base: position 61,597,503 of record NC_051186.1, read on the forward strand.
TCATGTTGAGGTTCAAACTTTCCGGAATACACTGTGACGTGAAGATGGACAAAGCAGGTCTTACATTTCAACCCCGAAAGCGCCACATCTATATAATTTTACAAAGTCGCGGCAGCTGAGTGCAAACGTAATAGTGAGGCTTTTGGTTTGTATGAACCATCTGGCGATACAAACAATTTGGAGGACGCTTGAGCTTCGCCTACGAGAGTACAACGCGATAACGTAATCGGAGCCTGTTCGCATTACCTTCTCAATTGCTAGCCTCGCTTCGCTTTTCAGTTGGGCCGCAATGAACGGAACGTCAGTGAGCCTTTGAAGTGGCACTTTCAAATTATGACAGAATGCCTACTGCAAGTATAGCTGCGAAGTGCCCACTATGACACAATTCTTCATTTTGCGAGTTGATGAGGTACCCACTACGCGTGGTCCGTAAGGAAACAGGCGCACCTGCGTCGCTTGCAAAGTGGTTGATGCTGTTCTTGATAATGATAATTGATTATACCTGTGTTCTTTGTAATTGGTGAGTTATTAAACCTAACCACACGCAAATCATATGTTTTAACGCCCGGTGTGATTCTACGCTTCTGCGACGCAACATTAAATGTGTTAATGACACTGCTTGCACTGCACAATACTCATATATCGTTTCTTTCCGAAAATATTTCGAGCATGGGTGTGGCTCTGCAGTAGAATGCCTGCCTACCACTCAGAAGTCCTGGATTCAACGGAATATTTTTAAGGCGGAAGTCTTAGGTACCTCATGAAACGCAAAAATTTGACCGGCGTTCCGCGTCGGCGTCTCCTGTCGGCGTCCATACGAGTGATGACGCCGCCATATGATGTCATCATGACGTCCCAGAGCGGCATTATTTGTGACGAGATTAAGACGTCATAGTGACGTTACAGTGATTCACATGATGGCGTCATCCCATGCATGTTAGCTTCGTCAACAGTGGGCCGATCATGGAGGCAGCGCAAGGTCAGGTTAGATGCCTCCTACCCTGGAGGCAATGCACAACCATATTAGGCGCAGAAAGCTTTCCGACGGTGCAGGCGCAGGAACAATGGATAGACTCAGACAAAAAGATGGCTTGTGCCTTCCATGCGACTTAGGAGTGTGCACAAGGGACCCTGTGAGTTTTTCTTTCATTATTTGCATCTATCTTGAATTTTACCTCAGTGCCAACGATGATTTTTCGCTTACAACCAACGACGCCGACACTGACGTCGACACCGTAATTTCTGCGAGACGAGCTGTTAAAGGTTAGCGCGTTAAAACAACCCAGTGTGTTGGGCATAACTTCAATTGCAATATCTGATTTTAAGCCCATTAAAAATGCAAGGAGTACGTCAAAGTGTGTCAAGGCAATCATATATACGTGACAGGTTTCTTGGACCTCTTATTTGACTTTTTTAGTCACCCCATACAACATGAACTCCGCCTCTGCTCGACTTAAAGTACACGCGATTACCAGGGGTCTTTGATTCTTCAATTACTTCATCTCTGATCAATTTGGTTGCTTGTTTTAGGGCTCCACGATCCTACAGAACCACACAAAAAGCGCTCTGTTAATAGGCCTCTCAGAATCCTCGGCAAATTTCTGTGCTTAGTAAAAGCGTGCTCCCATTCTTGATATCGGCGCAAAATATTCCTGCAACTTGGCTAGTACAATAAGAAGTGCGCTTAGCTTATTCTTTTAGTAATACATAGCAACATCAAGAAAGGGGGCCGGACCATGTTTGCGCGATTCGTCGAGAACCGACAAACGGCCCCGAACATGCAAAACAACGTCAAGGTGGGTGACTACGGCGCGCTTCCCTTCTCACCGTTGTGAAAGGCACATGCTACATTAGGTATAGGAAATGGAAAATGTGTAATTAGTCTTGGGTAAGTTAATTACGGCGTAATACAATGCGTGCAGTGATCGACTGAGCGTATGTGGATTACTTATGTGACTGCCTCTACTATTCATGTCTAATGAAACCACATACTGCAACGCGCCATTAAAGTGGCAATATTCTATTTATCGTAACAGATAACACACATGTGTTTCGCAGGTGTTTCATTGCATACCGAAATTTGAAATGAACATTTTCTCCCATCATCTGAGAAAGTACGAGTTTAAAATCATTTTTAAAGTGTACACATACATACACCCAAGGGCTTCCATACTGCTGAAACATTGTCAACAAAGAAAAAAAAAACGCAATAAACATGATTAAAAATCCTAGGAACGTTACGAACGCATTAGACCAACTTTGCACACTGCGAAATCACATAAGGATCTGCTAAGATTTTTGCTTCGTGAAAGGCGAATATGTTCCAAAAGCTAGAATTATAAGCAGATATTTTCAAATGTGATTCCCAAAAGATGTACATTTCTGCCCAGTTGCCGTTCTTTGGTTCAGGTGTAAGAATTCCGAGCGCTCGGTGTTTCAATTTCTTTCAAATGTATTGTTTTGCCTGAGATAGCTGCTAGACACTTCAGCCGTATTTGGCCCCGTAAGTTCGCAAAAGCGAATTTTAAAACGAAGCAAAAAAAATGTTTAGCGCTCAACGTTTCAAAATACCAGAAGAGATAGAAAAATTGTTTTCACATTTTCCTTGAAAATGCGTTTGTTACTGCATATTTCAAGAAGGATGAAAAACAACTCTCACAAAAAAGGAGAATTTCTATCTCCCTATGAACTAGCCATTGTGTAAAATATATCCGTTATTACAAAATGTCAAATATGTATAAAAATATCCTGCTACAGTAGCTCAGTCAACCAATATATTCAAAACATTCGTTTTGCTGCATCATCATCGCATAGATTAATATTCATGACGCATGCTAGAATGTACGAAGCGTCTTACACAGTCCTACATGTTTTTCGTTGGAGCTTTTTTCATTTTTTCGTTGGAGCTTTTCTCATTGTGAAAATGCTTTGTTCAATTGCAACAGCTAAGATTATGCTGCCATGAGTCATTTCGTTTTTATTTTTAGTCGTGTATGCTGTAAAATGTTTCTTGGCGCTGTTCATTGCAGTTCCCCTCCCCTTATGCTTTAGGGTATCTCAAGAAAACAACTTTTTCATCTCCGGAATAGCAGAAAATTTGTGACAGCCTTCAGTCGATAGTTATGGGATATACTCCTTACATATGTATCAATTTTCTTGTTCAATAACTCAGCTCACTAAACCTTGGTATTTGTTGAGGAAGTGCCTAATTTAAGCATGTCGTGTTTGCCTTCCTTAATGTTAGTCCTAACCTTAGGTCGGCGATGTTCCTCATTTGTTATAATTTAGGAGAACTTTCAGCAGGGGTGTACTTTTCAGAAGCCCTCGCATTCTGTACACTTGCGTGAGATTCGTGTATATGTTTTATCGGCTCTTTCAGCTGAAAATTGATACGTGTGTAAGAAGTTGTTTCAAGAAATGACACGGACTGTTTTTGCACTAAAAGCATTTCGTGGCTCTTCAATATACGCATTTATTTTCTATGTCACTGCACGTTTGGCTTAGTCTTCAGGAAACAGGAACATCTTCTATTGTAGGTTGCATTTTGTTATACACTTGATGGCTAGCCAGCGCAGGGCGCTAACAGCGTTCACATTGTTTACGTATTGGTTAGAAAAAAATAACAGCAATTTTAAACTGTCATCACGCATATGGATCGAAGCGTTACTATTACTGGGTGATCACCATGCTGCATCAAGATCTTTAAGCTCCTCCTCGATCGGTCAAACGTGGCCCACTTGCAGGTTTCTGCAATTTTCTTAACGTTGTTTATCGTGACATTGAGAGAAGATTACAGCAGCTGCTCGATTCCTCCCACAGGAGACACTAATATAAGCATACTCTTTTAATTGTGAAACCGACATGCTTACCCTGTCACCTCAACTGCTCATGCAGACCAAACTTTGCAATTTGATGATAAGAACACCATTTCAAACCAATGTAATAGACATAAAGCGAAGCACCAACAAGGCGATTCTGACATCTTTTCAAGTTATATATATATATATATATATATATTTCAACAGCACTTGCAGATGTTGCTTACTTTCAAAGAAAAGGAGCCTCTGCTGGTGTGTTTTAAAATCCCTCTTTAAAATGTGGATGACTAAGCAGTGCTAGTGTCAAGGTCTGCTATATTACCACGGGCGTTCATTTTTTTTTATTTTCGTATCACCAACGCGTTACACGTGCAACCACTGCCGTGCACGCGCGCGCCAGGATATCAAGCATTTGCGTTTATGTCAGATTGTCCTGAAAAGCTTCAGCGGGCAACGCAAGAGTACATTTTATTCTGAAACTAACGCGACCACCAATGATAGGGCTGGGATCTTCGATGCCACTTGCATGAATGCCAACGCGCATTAGCGCTGATGATATTATCAAAGAGGGACGTTTGAGCTGGAGGCTATCGCTGCACTGAGTGTGTCTCCTGTCTTTCTGGCCACAAGTTCGCCCAATAAAGTGTTTCATTCTTACCTGTATTATTTCTAGTGGCTTCACCGTCACAACCACGTGACATGAGGTGGAGGTGGGGGTTTCTTTAGGCTCTGCACACTCACAAAAAGCCGTGAACCAAGCTCAAACCGTGAAGAAGACGCCATAGCTACCTCGGATCAAAGGGCTCCCTGCAGGCAAAATCACTACCACCAGAATACTTTATCTGACAGGACCAAGAAGACCCCGAGCATGACCACTCAATCAGCGATTATGACAGCATCCATGGCGTCTACGGCCATGCTGCTACAGCAACCAAGGGAGCCACCCACCTTCCGCGAACCATAGTTTGAAGACCCGAAAAGTTGGCTGGATACGCACGGTAGTGTCGATATGTTCTCTCTCATAATAATAATAATAATAATAATAATAATAATAATAATAATAATAATAATAATAATAATAATAATAATAATAATAATAATAATAATAATAATAATAATAATAATAATAATAATAATAATAATAATATTAATAATAATTGTTGGGGTTTGGCCTCTCAAAACCACGACATCATATGAGAGGCGCCGTAGTGGAGGACTCCTCGAATTTCGACCACCTAGGATTCTTTGACATGCACCTAGATCTAAGCCCACGCGCCTCGAGCATTTTCGCCTCCATCGCAAATGCGGCTGCCGCGGCCGGGATTCCGCGACCTGCGGATCAGCAGTCGAGCGCCGTAATCACCGTGGCGGGTGTGTCGCTATCTCCAATAACTGTGGCTCCGAAGGCATGCTATGCGACCTTTATTGCTACTTGAAAGACGCAGGAAGGAGCTGGTTCGAGAATAGTGAGTAGACACTTCAAACCTGGGATCAGTTTCGATGCGCATTCTTGGCAGCTTCGTTCACAATGAAAGATCCCAAATGAAAACGTCATGATGTTCACAAAAAAATGCGGGAAGTTTGCTCCAAGTCGCGCAAAGCTTGGCACAGTGAACCACGGGCCTGTCGCCACTCGTACACCCCGTAGACCGACACGTCTAGCTTCGAGATGTGCGGGTTCCTCCTCGGGAGTACGCAGCCAGGCTATGCATTATAGAGCGGAGGTAGCGCGATGTCTCCATCGGCTGGCGTGGCTTAGCTAGTGCGCATGCGCGGCTTTGCCAGCTGGTGCGGTATCTGGTCTTTAGACGACGCGATACTTTCGTGCTCTTTCTTTCTATCTTTTTTTTCTCTCTCCCGACTTCTTTCTCTCTCTATCGTTGTTGCTCTGTCTCTGTTTCTGTTCCTTTCTGCATTTATTTCTCTCACTCTCTCTCTTTCTCAGTTTTTCTGTGCTACACTTTACCCTCTCTCCTACCTCCTCCTTACCTCACGCTCAGTTCCTTTTCTCACCGCCTTGCTCCACTACACTATACAAGGTTACGCATTTCTGCTAGCCCGCCCTGGATAGCCGAGTGGTTAGGACGCTCGCCTTCAAATCGAGGGTAAGCGGGTCCGAAGCCCGCCTAGTGAATAATTTTTTGCAGCAAGGATTTTCCCGTTTCCCTTTCTTTATATTCCGTTTTCCGTGTGCATATTTGTTTCTCTCTTTCTCTCTCTTTGTACTCATTCGCAGGGTTATTACAGGAAACGCCGTGGCGGTCAGTACTGGGATCTGCCCATATCCTGTGGAATTTACCCGTTCATGATGATGAGAGTTTTCGAGTACGGTCATACACTTTACGCCGAGCTATAACAGCTTCGCCCTTAGTATGACCCGACTTTTCCGCCACACCAACGATGGCATGCCTGAGCAGAAGAAAGTTTCTTTCCTCATGCGAGGGGTAACGCAGGAACTCTTCGCGGGACTGATGAGCAACCCACCCAAGACTACGCAGGAATTCGTCTCATAGGCAACGACGATCCAGAAGACCCGATCGTTAGGGCCGCCTGCACAACTAGCGTACGCATACTTATAGAAATAATGCACATTGTATACACTTCTTTGTCTTGGAATACATGTTCTGCAGACGGCCCTCTAGCACATTGTGCCAACGAGGCCACAGGCTGCTCTCGGCCGTCCATACTTCCCATTGGGCCCGCCAAGCAAGCTCACAATTTAACGCCAATTTATTACTCGTCGCCCTGACATCAACGCCACAAGATTTTCGACCACTCGCGAGCCACTGACATACATCTCGCTATCTTTCCACTGCCTGTGACGAGTGTCAGCTGCATGGGCGACCAGTGCTTTGCGGCGAACCGCCAACAAAAAGAAATGCAGGACGCGTTCGGAGGGCCGAATTCAACAATTATTTTCTTCCTTAAAACAAAAAATAATTAGATTACATTTTTTTCAATACGTAATGATGTAGTCAACTATCAAACGCAGCAGGACGAGGATTTTTACTTGAAACGCGTCAGTATGAAAAATACGGTCAAACATGCGACAAATCGCATATTTTCAGTAATTTCGCATTTTTTTCGGGAAGATCTGAAGTCTACTTTACCCCTAAACATCTTTGTACTAAAACACTTTCTTGAAAATCATACTTCTATTAAGATTGGTTAGAGAGAGTTCCATATAGCCCAAAAAAATCTAGAAGTTTGAAGATGTTTGTAGTTCTTGAAGATACATAGCTGGTAGTGAAACACAAAAATTTCCTAATTAATGAATAAGACAACTAAACAGAACCTCTGTGATGAAGCAAACGTGGTTTCGAAGCTCAACAAACAAAAATTGATTTCATACACATTTTTCTGTAAGGCACAGTTTAACAAATACAAGCGATCTTCGACGGGGCGCCATGATCGTCAAAATTTTTTTCGAGCAAAAATGTTTTCCCACAATACTCCATGTGGCACAGGAAAAATGCACAAATTTTATCAGCAAAATCTGCGATGTGCGAGCGCCACGTCTGGGACACTTGGCATGGAATGACCCATATATATATATATATATATATATATATATATATATATATATATATATATATATATATATATATATATATATATATATATATATATATATATGTGTGTGTGTGTGTGCGTGTGTGTGTGTGTGTGTGTGTGTGCATTCGAAGATGGCCGCTGTGCACGTCCAGGACAGTGCCCGTTTAGGCCAGTTAGGTTTATTTTTTACCCTAAAAGTTCTTTCGTCTGTCGATTGCACACATTACAGCGCATAGTATTCAAGTTTTCTATAAATTATAATTGCAAGCTAGCATTCTATATCTTCGGGTCATGTAAGAAAACACCCGTCGCTCCTTAGAAATGTGTTCATCTTTATATTCAGCGTAAACAGGCAAGAGAATTGCGAGGCTGCTCCTAAGTACAGCATTATCACGTTGACACCTACCGATGTATTGTAGACAATGTTATGATGTCTTGAATCTAAAGGCATTGCTGAACTTGCTTTGCGACCTTGTTACTCAACATACAAAGATATGAAGGAAGGTTTCATAAAATAGGCCATGATTCATGCCTATTATTCATTCGCCTGTACTGAGAACTGAAATTTTAAAAACAACCACCTTAAAGTGAAAACAACCGTTAGAGGTCACAAAAAGTATTCTAAAGAAAGTTTCTCTACATGTGGAGGTCGAAATACGTTTTGAAGTCAACTGCGTAGTGTATGTTCCAGAGAAGTTCTCGCGTCGCTATAACCCCTATTAACAGTTATTTATATTTTTACGCGACATTGTTAAATAGCTCGTTTGACCGGCATTGCGGTGTCGGCGTCGCCGTTGGCGTCTTCGCTTGTGAGAGACACATTGGCGTTGTCCGTGAGCGCAAATTCGAGTAAACTCGACTTGCTGCGCAACCAGCAGGAAAGAAGGATGAAGACAGGAAAGAGCGCAGTCAGGCAGGCAATCAATGAATTTGGAGAAATGAATTTCCAAAATAAAGACTGCGCTCTTTCCTGTCTTCTTCCTTCTTTCCTGCTGGTTGCGCAGCAAGTCGGGTTTACAAGTATGAACCAACTAGTCTGCAAAGCAGTTTTGCTGCGCAAATTCGAGACAGATGCAGAGAAATAAACAATAAAAACATCTTATGTCCGAGTGAGAATCCAACCGAGGCTTTCTGCTTGGCAAATAGGTGTTCTACCGCTGAGCGACGCTAGTGCTTGAGGCTGCTGCGTTAAAAAACGCTATAAGAATGTCATGTAGTGGTAGGAGTCTCCTTGACGCAAGCACACTAAGAGAAAAAGGTGTCTTCTTTGCTACACGTGACTCTCTCATGTATACCTCCCTTTAGAGAGGCACGCTAACTCTCTTTAGGAGAGTCGTGTGTCCCACGACTCTCCTAAAGAGACTCAACGTGACTTTCTAAAGAGAGTTATACATAGGGGAGTCACAGGTGTTGCAAAGAAGCGTCAAAGGACACCTTTTTTCTTAGAGTGTGTAATGTTGCGTGGCAGAATTGTAGACTCGTACCAGGTCTCGAAACATGTGAATTGCGCAACCGTGTAGATAAGGTGCGAGTGTCAAACAAAAACCAACACGAAAAAGAGAGGTAGAGAAAGAAAGAGAGAGAGAGAAAAAGAGTAGAAAGAAAGAGGAAGAGAAAAATAGAGAGAAATGAAAAGAATAAGGACATAAAAAGATAAAAAGACAGAAAATCACAGAGAGAGAGCGAGAGAGAGAATGGAACAGACACGAAAAAGACATAGAAAAAACAGTGAGCGAAACAGCAAGAGCAAGAAAAAGAGAAATAAAGAGGGCCCAAAATAAAAGTGAAAGCAGCAGAGAGAGAGAAAGAAAGGAAAGGAAGAGAAAGACAGATAGCAATAGCGAGAAAGAGAAAGAAATGGAAAGAAAAACATGGTTGATCCCTCCGTCATAGGAATCGGGATAACACGAAAGTAAAGCGCGTGCCCTTACAGAAGGAACTGAATGTTTACTGTACATGGATATAAGAGAGTTTGCACAATGTATATTATGTCTGGCAGCCATAGCACCGTTTAACGTGGATGTGCCGACTTTGATGATTGGTGGTACATCTCCATCCCGACGACTAACGTCCATGTTAAATGATTAAACAAACCCGTATGGTAACTGTAGTAGTTAACGGTGAAAGCGTAATCAGAGAACGAGGTGCGATAGCCAGAAGAGCGTCGCATATTGGACGCAGAACTTGGTCGCCATCCCGCGGCATGTTAAAATGTGATTGAACACCACGGCCGGACTAGAGGGAAACGCAAAGCGCGTCGTGCCGCCCCGGTAAACCGGCCGCGATTTTTCTAGGGGCGAGCGCGCGAGCGGGGAACGCGCTGTTAGGGCCCGCTCACGCTAGCGGCAAGCCTGCCGCAACGGCGCGGTGCCGCACAACGTCAGCCGTAGCCGCACGCGCGAGAGCTGTCTTACTTGCACGGCAAACTTCGGCGGCGAGCCTCCGAAAAACATGGCCGCACTGCCAGCAGCGGGTGTCGACCGCCTCGAATCTATCAAGTGGCCGCCGTGCGCTCTGTAGCGTGTAAGCTCCGGACCGATGCTTCCATTTGCTTTAGATTCATGTCCTTAAGCTTCGACAGCAAAGTATTCGTACCTATTCCGCCCCGTTTTGGAGAGCCATACTCAAATAATCGATGCTGTAGGCTTAGCGAGTCGAGAAGGGCGCTTCCGAATGCTCGGAGGACATAGATTACGCGTTTGTTAGTTGTTTGTAATCCTCCATAGCTGGCGCCACTTGACCTGGCGCCAGCTTGGGGACACTTGATTTGGTTTTACGCGACGCTTTCTTTAATGCCGTACAGACTAAAACGCTTTATTGACTGCTGGAACCATGCCTGGCAACGACACGGACGACATCCGCACTTTCAGCATGAAAAGCGCGGAAAAAAAAGCAAGCAGCGCGAAGCGTCCCGCGACAGACGCACACGACGCGGAGAGCCGAAAGCAGACGACGCGGCGCGCCGTAGTCATGGTAACCGCTCCTCCGTCACCGATTGGCCACGTCGCTCTCCGGCAGACGGCGAACGGCAAGAAAATGGGTCTCGGACCTATTCTTCCAACGGCAAAGAACGGCTGACGTGCGCGAACGAAATCGCTTGCGCACGGCAGCCTGAGAACGGAAAACGGCAAACGGCGAGCTGCCGTGCCGCTAGCGTGAGCGGGCCCTTACAGCCAGGTGCGGCAGGCGCGCGTCGCAGAGCTATGAGCGAGGCCGACGCCGACGCTTGGCTAAGGTCGCCACCTCGCGGTGTCTTAAGGCATTCACAAAATTGAACTTCTATTGAAAACGCGCCGAATGGGAGGGACGTGTAAGGAGTTGCAGGTGCCAATCGCGAAGGCCACAGTAATCACGAATTACTTTACCTTACCGCTCCCAGAGGGCAACACCACTCCGCCGACCGAGAGAATGGTAGATATAAAAGGGGCGTTTCTAAAGCCTCTAGAGTCTGTGACCGTGGCGCAGTGGATAGCGTGCCCGGCATATGTTGTTGCGGACCGAGCGGTCGTGGGTTCGATGCCCGTTGACGGAAATTTTTCTTTGCCATCTTATTGCGTATATTTTTTCGGCGTCATTTCCGTGACGGAAATACGTCACTGAAGTCTTGGTGGACCCCGGCATAAAACACTTTCGTGTTAAAAAATGGAAACAGATAAAAAAAACTGATACAAGAAACATAGACAAATTGAAAGAAAGAAAGAAAGAAAGAAAGAAAGAAAGAATGAATGAAAGAAAGAAAGAAAGAAAGCTCTAAATGCTCTAAATATGCTCTAAGAGTGCGGGTCGCTTATTTCTTGAAGAACATCCTAATGAATATATTACGTTTACAAAACGCCTTGAAAATGAAGAAATATCAATGAGCTAGTGAAGAGCGACAGCTAACTCAGAATATAGTTTTAACAAAATTCGTTTCTGGGCAAGATGGTTCGTGTAGGAAAAGAATGGTGAAATACGGTATGATGAATAGTAACAAAAATAGAAGCACTGCAGTGGGCCAAGCTATTTGTGTCTTGAAAAAGAGCTATTGTCCTGTGTATACTGTGTTCCTCCCACTTGATAGCAGCGCTTTCCAGTATTCCACGAAATATATTGCCCTTTGCATTGTAGCAACGAAGGCGGAAAGAACCATACAGTCCTTGCAGTGGCTTTAGTTTCTTTTATGGAATACCGTATTCGCTAAACGTCCCACCTTTTACAAGACAAAGCTCACGAGGTTCCGATGCGTTTTATAGCATCGTCGCTTCTAGGAGAGTCAGAAGTAAGAAACCTGCGCACATAGGCGTGCTCAGGGTTCAAAAGACAACATACTTCACAATGCATGGAAAATCAAAATGAAGCGATGACGTTCTCTCACAATGGGCTGCCTTTGTTTGTTAGTTTCTTTGACATTTAGCGTACAGGGCCCGATGGGACATTGAGTAAAGGTTGCTTAGTAAAAGGTAAACGAAAAGGTAGAAAAATTGCGCAAAGTACACACACGTCTGGCAAAGCTTGAATGAAAACCAATCAATTGAGAAGAAAATGAATTAAACCAATCTTAACTTCGGCATTTCACAGTCAATATATTAGGTAATAAAAACAAAACAAACAAGTCATCAGGCATTTTCATCGGCAGCCTGGAAATAGACAAATACAAGTAACAAAACGAAAACATGGCTGACGCCTCTGTCATAGGAATCCGTATAACATGAAAGTGAAACCTGTCGTCACAGAACTAATTTATTGTTTATAGTGTACTAGTATACGAGAGCTTTCACTGTCTGTACTGTTGTTTGGCAGTTATTGCACCGCTTGATGTGGACGCACTCACGATGACGCAAATATGGCATCAACAAGCACCTAATAAACACTGATACTCGATATGCACTCCTTCAAAGCGTCGTGAAACGCAAAGAGAAACGCTACGCGCGTCGTGTCTTCCCTCAAGCCTGACCGTTTATTCTCACAGGGCGAGCGGGGAACGCGGTGCGACAGCCAGGCGAGCGTCGGAGAGCTATTTCTCTATATGGATGGATGCTATGAGCGAGGCTTGCGCTAAAGCCACCACCTCGCGGTGTGTTAAAGCTTTGACAAAATTGCACAATGCAAGCGCAGTTGCACAGGTATTTTAAGGCGAATGCCTTAGATTCTACATAAAACCTTCCCTTTCAGAGTGGCCTTCATTGGCAGGGGTAGTGTCGCCATCTGGGATGGGTGAGGTGAAGTGCCACATCACGAAACTAACGTGTGCCGTCAGGGAGCGGCTCGGCAGTTTCAGCTTTTGGTGCAGCGACAGACACGCCAGCGGTAAGCGAAACGCCTTCTCGCGTGCATGGCTCAAGGTACGAACTCTGCCTCTCGCATTTCTGAGACACTGTGTGGTGTACGCATGAGCACAGGTGTAAGCTACTCTATTACTGGGGAGTAAGCCTTGGTTGGCGTTTCTCTCCTCAAATGGCGACGCTTTGAATGAGTGCATATTGAGTTCCAGTATTATGTGCTTGTTGATGCCATCTTTGCGCGGGATTCAGCATACGCTGTGTCCAGGTTGGCAGAGTTGAGATATTTACTCTTGTTTGGCACGTGTTGGGTCATATCGATACGCGATATGTATATTCTTCTTCGCATTCACGTGGTGTTTATTTAATTGTTGTATCAGTGTAACTGCGGGTAACTGTGGTCACATATGAACATGGCAGCGATGCAGATGCTACCGCCCGCTTCTATCCGAAGTTGCGCTTGCTGCTCGCCCACTGCGCCGGCAGTAAAAAATAAGTGGTGGAATGAGCCGTCGCTTTGTGCCATTTCACGCTAAGGACAAGTATTCAACGACGTTTTATCTTTATTGGAGAGATCTGGTGCTTGTTTAGCCATGCCTGCTAAGCCTAACGCGCCGGGAATTTCATAATGGTTCTTCGACTTAGCGCCACATAGTCATGAATACATTGCTGTCAAATTGTCAGGACATAATTATAAAGCAAATACAAGTGTCAACTTGGAACTTGCGGACCACAGATGGGTGCTGCGCCGATGGCTGTAGCCATGTTGTTTTCCTTCTGGCGCTGCCTTCTGCTCGCTTTACTCGCCCAATGCATTATGTGCAGACGCACATATCGTGAAGAATTTTCGTGAGCATCGTGAGAATTTTCGGCTAAGGGGTGCTGTAGACTCCACAGTGCTGAAAGTAACTTGTGAGATGGAGTACTGACATCGAGAAATATTCGTGCTTTCGAAGAAATGTCAATGTGGAGTGAAAGCATGTGCGATGCCGCTTTTTTTCTTGTCAAAGGGTGAGCTGTACATGAAAATTTAATATGAATGCATACCATTTGCCTAGCTTTTATTCAAGCATAATAGTGACCTCAATGCAGCTTCAAACATTTATATTAGTTCTAATATCAACGTCGTCGAATATTGGTGACTGCGAATATTTTTAGGATGCACTGAGATACTAATTCTTCATGGGCATACTGCACGTAGGACAAAAATACAAAAACATTGTACTTCGAATAAAATAATCCGAAAAGATAATGCGGGAAGTTTGCACTAAGTTGTGCAAAGCTTGGCACAGAGAAACTGGTTGACCCTCAGCTCTTCCTGTTGAAGCACGGGAATCACAACGCCTGCGGAGATTGGATCCAGCGTGCTTGGCCGAAGAAGCGGCAGCCAGGAGACGGCGATGCGCAGATCCGGAATACGCGCAAAGCTTGCCACTCTGAATGTGTTGAAATCGCTGTCCCTGAGCCATGGTGTAAGAAACTGCGGCCGTTGCTATGGCGATGGCTCTGCGGCGGCTGCTCCTCGGCGCGGCGGCGGCCTGGCCATTTTTGCACAGGTGGCGTGCAGCTGTGGCGGTTGCTGTGGCAACGGCGCAACAGGGGCTTTCGTTGACGAACGTATTACTACCATCTTCAGCAGCTTCGCTGTTAAAATAATGGTGCATACTTAACATGAACGAAAGCATCAAGGGAATTTCATGTAATCAATTTGAAAAACAACATCAATTACTGTACATCACGCTGTAATGGAACGCGGTGTCTCTAAGACACCTTCAGGCACTTGTTGGTTGAATGTGACCACGTCTGACAGAGGGCATAAAATGCGTTCGAGACCTGAAGGCCCGCTAAGTAAATGAGGAATCAAACCTAAGTAGGAGAAAGCGAACTATAAGTGTGCCAAATGCTCATTATTTTCGTTTGTCCAAAGCACTTGCATAATGATGTAGCGTATAAATATGCGAAAAGAGCAACGAAATAATAGTAAAGAAAGAAAATCTTTAGAGTTATTCTCTACAGACAGTCACGCGTCCGTGCAATTAAAAATTGGGGGACGCTTAAGCTTTGCATTTAAGAGTTGAATGCGATAGCGATATCAGGCCCCATCCTCAATGTGCTTTGTTTCGCTTGTCATTATGTCCAGTCGCCCGGTCTCAGACACACGCGCGCGCACACGCACACACACACACACACACACACACACACACACACACACACACACACACACACACACACACACACACACACACACACACACACACACACACACACACACACACACACACACACACACACACACACACTCAACATACCTATAGTAAAAGTAAAGGTTTCCGCCTTCTTCAACAGCTCTGTTATGACAACAGCGTACGCACTACGTGTGTGTAAGAGAATGCGCGCACTAATGTGTATGCACTTTGTAATGGGTGGCATGCTTTAAACCAGCAACATTTACGCGCGTGATACTATTTCGAAGTTGCGATGCACCCACTACGTGATCGTAAAGGAATACGCGCAGTAATGTGTGTGCCTTTTGTAATGGGTGGCCGGCTTTAAACCACCAACTAGTTATGCAGTTCACATGGTGTGACACCCGATGGCAATATCCGCTTGTACACCGTTTT
Organism: Rhipicephalus sanguineus; assembly: GCF_013339695.2. NCBI lineage: Eukaryota > Metazoa > Arthropoda > Arachnida > Ixodida > Ixodidae > Rhipicephalus > Rhipicephalus sanguineus. Next base: position 61,612,755 of record NC_051186.1, read on the forward strand.
ACTGCGATATTACATCTCGTACTGTGACACCTGTATACAGAGGACGCATATGTTTGGGAAGGAAGGAAGGTAATTTCAATGCAGTTCCAAACAATGAAGATGCTCTGTGGTAGAACACCTGCTTGCCACGCAGACGGCCTGGGTTCGATTCTCACTCAAACCGAAGGTTCTTCGATTATTTATTTTACATAAGAATATCAGTTTCCGCTCACAACCAAAGATGCCGACACCGACGCCGATACCTGAATTTCTGCGGAACGAGCTCTTTAACGCTATCGCGTTAAAATCCCGTGAACAAAGTTAACCTATTCGGCAAGAGCACGACACTGCATATGGTGGGTCTGTCTCTTCACTACAGCATGTGCGCAATGTACTCATGCGAGATAAAATATCCCACCTAATCTAGGTGATTTGTTAGAAAGCTATGTAGAGATACTTCAACATTACCTCTCAAATGGGCTCAGGATTTGTTTTGGATTATTCAATACAAATATAAAGTCTTCTATACATCGCGGAAGCTTATGCGTCGTTTCTGCTTTTTTTGAGCGCTTAAAACATGTCGAAACGTTTACGTGATTTCAACGTAATGTCAGGAGCATCAATTCAATCCCACCCTTCGTGAAAGAGACAAAAACAGACTTTACAATGTTGCTCAATAACACAAAGTACTATTACCGTCCTTTAAACTATGCTAAATTGGTAATAATTATGCTCCTCAATAGCTGACAACACCTAAATTAGACTCATCGGCGGAGGGAACGATGTCTCGTTTGCGCCATTTGTGCGGCTCTGTTCACGACGACCGCGAAACACCTGGTACCACTGCAGATTTACATTTTAGGCTCCTAGTATAACCATGTGTATACAGAACGATCATGCTATAAAAGTTTCTTTTATCTGCACGTGCGTACTTTATCATTTCTTGGCTCGCGCACAAACCTTTGTACTCTTGTGTTGACCATACTCCATTATGCATGCGCTGTCACACTGTGTGCAATCTTTTTTGTGACACCATTTCCCTTATTTTTTGCCTTATTTTTATATGCTAAGCAGGGAGCCATACAAATGCGCAGCTAATTTTATCCTACCATTTGTACATTTTTGTACATAAAAAACCACCGCCACTAGACAAGGTACACCACACCCTAGCTCCCATGAGGGTCACTAACCTACCTTGTTATGGTCGATACTGAGCAATGCATTTCATAAACAAGCTCTCTTTCTGAGTAGCCTACAAAGGGGGTTTAGCAGCCTATCTGCCATGCGCCACTAAGCACGTTCGTGTGGGTTCGAATACCAGCCAGGGCAGCAGCACTCTCGTGATCAAAGGAGGAAAAACACGAGTGTGCTTAGTATTGTTGCACGGTACAGGACTCCAACTTGCCAAAATTAATCCGGTGTCCGCCACTAAGGCATGAGTGGTGATCACGGTGTGTTTTTAAACATGAAAGCCTTTATTTTGATATCTTAAGATAATTTCGTAAACTTTAATATAAAATAAACATGTCTATTCTGCATTGCGACGCTAACATATTTACGAGCGTTTACACCGGGCATACGAATCGGAAAATCCATAATGATACACGACGCCGTATGTGGCTTGGCATAGCACGTGTAAGCTATATTATATCGCTTTAAAATATTGTATCGTTGCCGAATGCATTGAAAGTGTCGCTGCTCGAAATAATTTATTGAAACTTCTATGCAGTAAAAAATGGAAACTATGTGGACTTTATATTTTTCTCCAATCCTGCATAAAGCTGCTCAAAATAAAGCAGCTATGTCATCTTTTTGAGAAAAAAAAAAACATAATGACCACAGGCGTACTTCTAGAGTAAGTGTCACCTTTGCAATGTGTTTAAAATAAAAATGTCAAAATTGTCGCTTAGCTGCGCAAATACTTGGCTGACTTTTGGCAAACACACTTCATCATGCACATTTAAATATAATGTTGCGTTACACATTGTTTGAGCAATAGCTACATGCCAGTGTAAAGAGGATATTCTATTTGATGCTATTTCCGGAAGGTACTCAAAATGCGATGCATACGTAATATCACAATTGTTTCGTTACTTGCCTTGTGAACACTACCGTGACAATTTCGTTGCTCGCAAAAAAATTTAGAAAAAAAAAAACCGACAGCGATAAGCTTTGTGCGGCAAAAGATGCGCAACTTTTGTTTTGCCAGAGTCCTTGAAAGCCGTGTTGCCCTCCCACCTATCTGAGGAAGCGTTAGTGCATGGGCTTTGTTTGTGTATGGAGAAACAATATATATGCCGCACGTCGGAAGTCATGGTGACGTGATAATGATATGAAACGCGTCAAGTGTTTAGGCCCCTGTAGTGATATATAAACGCGGGAGCCAGAAGAGTGTTTAGACCTATTTGTGGTCTACTGAAAGGAAAGATCTGCAATGAAGCTTCTACTGGCATTTCTGATGCTCTGTCTTTTAGCGTCCATCACTGTCGCCGACGGTAAGCCTTCTGTGCGCTTATTTCTTCAAAATGAAATTTTCTGTCTAAAACTGAATGTGTTGTACGTATACCTTCGCAAAGCCATATATTGGAACACTGCGCAGAGTAATGGCAGACATGTAAAATAACAGCCTTTGTAAACAAAAGGACACAATGACAAAAATATAAACGACTCTGATAAAATCACCCGAGTCAGTGAGAAAGAAAATCGGTAATGGACAACCATAGGAGACTGACGAAAGTGCTGGCTGTAATGTTGGCCATAGGCGGTCTTGAGAAGAGCTACATCACAGTACTAAAGTTTTCGCGCTTTTCTTTGTCCTGTAGAGACATCGCATGCTGCTTTATTGTGATGTTAGAGACAACAAAGTTCATAGTGCGTTCGAGGTATCTGCACCTATCAGTGACGTCACTATCAGCTTTGCGATCACATCGAAGCTATCGGAACCGTTGCCGAGCTCGCCTAGTTGCACTGTAAGCGCGGATAACAATGGAGGGTTAATGCAACCCCTTCTAAACTCTAGAAAGCGATTTTAGATGTCTTTGTATACGACGGAATGCGTTCGGTTAAACGAAAAGAAACTAGGTTGAACCCTGGACGTTCAAATGGGCAATGTCGAAACAATTCGTGAGCGTTATAAGGATTTTTATAGATTATGCAATCGACGGCTGCAGTAGTCAACATCAGCCATTATTTAGGCAAAGTTGGAAGGTTTTACCTATTGTGTACGTAACATGTGTAACATTTGTCTAATTTAGCCATCTTAAGCCAACACAAACGGACATTAACCATCGTTCAGCCAAAAGCAGCCTATATTTACTTTTATTCAACGAACACAAGCCGGTTCTTACCAGAATTATACAGGGCTCGTAGCGTACGTGTAAGTACAGGGTTGGCCGCCTGCTACAAGCGCCGTTTGTTTAAAAAATGCATTATGGGAGGGGTTATACTCTGATAGACTACTTTTGTCTTACTCTGTCGCGCTGATACACTGCCAGTTACACATACATTTGCCTGGAGAGACTGGTAGAGCTTGCTTACCCACTTAAGCTACAGGAGCGAAATGAATCGAAAAAACGTAGGGCAGCTCTACAACTGTGCAACCTGAGGAAGTGCGTAGCACGGGCGCCCAGCGATTCCCGTTCGTAGAGTTCCCACTGCTCCGTTTACAAAAGCGTCGATGACGCCACTGTTTCAGGTAAGCAGATAGGGTTTCCCTGGCACGAGTAGAATGCTGTTAAAAGGATATTAAAGGCAAGTGATAATTTATTTCACAATGAAAGGTCAATGTGTGAGAACGTCTAAAACGTCAATAGTATCCACAGCAGTGCTCTAGTAATCGAGAAATGAAGGTAAATGTTGGACACGACGTGCGCCACGAGTGGGACATTTTGGAAATGATTCCGCTGACGTCAAATTGTCCCGAGTACAATTAACCACTACTAATCCAACTAAGAAAGGGTAAATAGACAACCAGCCGTTTGTAGCACGAAGCCACAAGGAAATCCAAAGCCCGGGACCAGGACGAATTTTTCGGCAACTAAGAGGCTTGATTTCTGAAAAATCCGTATGGATTTCCTTGTGGCTTCGTGCTACAAAGGAGTAGTTGTCTATTTTCCCTTTTTTTAACCATTCCGCCACCTTGCGGGATTCCGAAGAACTAATCTGCACCAATCAAACTAGTTGCAAAAAAAAAAAGGACCTTTAGTGCATCACAAGACGTAATAAAAGGCTGCCTGTTCGTTTCTGTTTGATTCATGAAAAAAAGAACCTCTTGGCGCTACCGTGGGGAACGGCGCGAGTGGTTCAAAAGTTCCGTTTTCATCGAGCTGCGCGCCTTAGTACTAGTTTCGGTACCGCGTACTGATGCGTGTGCTTCGCTCTCGCTATTTTCGCCCTGTCGATACTCTACGTCTGCTGCTGCTGGCCAAGCTAAGCTCCGTTACAGTGAACTATACAGTTTCGGAGTGGCCCGTGGCTGTGTCTCGGCAAGGTTGATGGCCGCTGTTGCACAAGAAACCGTAGATTCTGCGGCCGGTCAGTAAAGGCGGGCAACGTTGGACACGGCGACTGCTACGTCAGAAGGTCCGTTCAGGCGGGTGATTTGAAGTGCGCTAACGCCGCGCGGACCACTAAAACGTGATTTTATTTCAAAATAAGCATTGCCTTGGCAAGAAACAAGCACTACGAGGTTTCTGCAACACTATTGCAACAATCAACGTCGACTTAATATTTACCTTCAGTGTACCTTTAAAGGGGTACTGACACAAAAATTTTGGCCTCGCGTTTTTTTGCTGCAATGTGTTGCTGGGGGCCTGTTAGTCATAACACGGCACATCGTTTGCTGCAGCGCGCATCAGATAATTAATTACAGGCTCCTCATTACCGACCAGTGTCAGTTTCGGTTTCAAAAACGACAAGCCTCCGGGTGCAACTATCACCACCTAGCGGCTGCAGCGCTCGATCACGTCAGCACACAGAAGTGTGACGCACTTCCGCGCTGTTCGCGTGTCTCCTCGCATTCGCACGCTTGCCGCACGTGCTGCGCGATGACGTCGCCATCATCCTCCTCGTTGTCGTCGTCCTCCTCATCGTCGTGTGTTGGCGACGATTTCCTTGAGACACCAACAGCGCAGCGGCGAGCGCGTCAAAACAAAAATGGCGGCTACGACGTAATCACAACTTGTTGTACCGGCTACAACGGTTACGTAGGGGAAGTAGGGGGGTCACCTCGGGTCACCTCCGAGGGTGTCAATGCAATAGGTGCGCCCTATAATGCTGGATCGCGCACGCGAACTTCAATATTCATATAAAATACCTTCCAAGCTTTATTCGCTGTCGATATTTCGCAGATGATACACGCACGTACACGGAAATCGATCCAGCACGCTATCTCGGCCGCGAAATTTTGTGTCAGTACCCCTTTAAGGAGATTCGCAAACTCGGTGTGCGACATGCGCACTGCTTTTTGTGCGACTTATAGGCTTCCTATCTCTTACGGCAGTTGAGATACGCGTCGTCTGCAGCGAATTCCGTAACATTGTCTCCCCCAATCAGATGTAGCGACGCAGCGTTGACGAAGTGTAGGGCGAGGGGCAATCGCTCGCTCGGCTGGACGGCGGCGCCCTCTCTTGCGCGGCCCCGGTGTCAGCCGCAGGTTTCCGAAACGTTTTTAGAGATTATTAGTTATTTATTTCATTTACTTCATAAATATTTCTGTTAATTATATTTTTTAGACCTTATTCGTTCATTTTAACCCGGTTTGAGCATTGCTAGCCTGGTTATGGCCTGTATTGAGCGCTTTGCTGTAAGCGTGATCACGCCACGTTAGATGCATGAATGGACGAGAAGCCGGGGCCCCTAAACTGCTGCGCACTTAAACAACGGTGCGCTCCATCGCCTTCGTGTACGTCGAAACCAGCGTTCTCTACCCGCTGCTGACGCGGACATCGTACGCATGCACAGAACAACCGCATGAGTAGTTATGCTAATTTTATTTGAGTAATAACTTCATTGAGCAGTAAACGGTAACCAAGCATCACGTATTATTTGCTGGGCCCTGAGCAACAGCGGCTGTACCTTCTTGGTTTTAATTCGTGAACCATCCCGGCTTGCGGTGTCGAGGACAGTTGTCGTCAGTATATTGCTTGTGAGAAGCCTGGTATCTGTCAGAGGTGTGTTCTTCGTGGTCTGCAGGAGTCGCCTCTAGTGCTGCGTTGCACCAACCTGCTACGCCAGACTTCCATGCTTCGTCCACAGGTGTAGAGAAAGAAGTGGTTTTGGAATACTATTACGTGTGCCAACCTAGTCATTCTGATGTCAACGATGCGATGTAAGACAATACTGGAACGCGGCTGTTAATTTTGCAAGCTGTGGTTCTTCTGTTAATATTCAGGTCAACGTACACCAATATTTTTTTTCATTTCAACTTATTTGAAGATGGCTGCTTGCGCTCATGCCTAATCATGGCCACCATGTTACCATGAATCAGCTGCACACGTTACTGTCATTGTCCTTCGATAACTGTACAAGAAGTGATTTCGTCCTAGAAACGCGCAAAAATTGACCGAGGTTATGTAAGCTGCTCATTTTGCAATTTATGAAACAAATGAAAATGAGCTGAAATTTATGAAACAAATCAAAACTCAGACTCGCTGCAGTTGACTTTGGGCGGTGAAGTAAGCACGAAAGGTTAGATATTATAAACAGCGTTTCGTGTGACATTCTGTCAGGAAGTGCAGTAAAAATGTGTGCCTGTGGAAACTGTCGAAGTCTTGTTTGCCTGTGGAAGTCTTGTCAAACAGGTCTATAATAAGCTGTCGCGGATCGCGCAGGTATTCTTGAAATTGTTGAAGTTTTTTTTTTGTTTTCACTCCATGATTGGCAGGCTAATTCTTTAGTTTACCTTACTACCATTTTCTGTTTTGCAATACCACAGTGAAAGTGCTAAGCAATTTAAACATCATTGCTTTTGGGTTGCAGGAAATTTCTGTACTTAATACAGGGTGATTTTACTGTTTTGTTACCCGTAGGAGCTGTGTTACCTTCAATATCTGACCTGCAACGCTGAGCCACGCCTAAACTGTTATTTCATTTCATGCTTCTGCAGTCGGCCTTGTAATATTACTGCCTCGTAAAAATGCATTGTGCACTGCATCGAAAAAACGCAATACTTGCATTGGCGTCACATCATGACATATTTAACTGTCAGTCCCAGCCGATCTATTTGACGCGCTCATACAGATTGCCGGAACCTACAGGGATGCCTTCACTGCTTGGAGAATTCATATACGGCGTGTCCACTAATATATCCGACTGTCTGATAATAAGAGGTCCTTCTACTCAAATAAGGGCGAGTGAAATAAGGCCAAATTAAGCAAGCGCTTGTCTCAGTAATAATTTGGTTTGTGCTGTTACGCTATTACGGGAGTCATGTGCGGTGAGGTGCTGACCACTGCAACAGCGGGGCAATGCCGTACCGTCCATAATTCAGTGCTGAAAAAGTGAACCGCTTTTTCTAGCGGTGAGGCACTAGCTCGACAGTTGCTCGTGCAAGTAATGCTTTCTTCTATTTGCATACACTCGATAATGTGGGCACCTTATCTCGGCAGCAATGCATAGGAAGAGCTGCAATGATGGACTAGATGTGCAACACTTAGTGCTAGGCGCCCTGATTGTGGGCTAAGGTAACACGAAAAATTGAAGAAATAACACAATGAGAGTATATCCTACATAGAATTCTTTAACAAAGTATGCTCTTAGTACAGTCGATGTTAGATTGTACGCTAATGAGTGCGAATATTTTAATAAGGAATATCTACTTTCAGTGTGTCACGTTATAACCTTGCAAGAGTTTTTGCATTTCTTTGAGTTTGTTATCGTTTCAATCGGCTGTAAAGATCTGGTTAACATAAATGGAAATTCAATACAATATCTTGTAGTAATGTCTCTGTCAGATTGTAACTTGGATATTCAATACCTTGGAATGCTAATATTTTCGAACACCAGTCGTAAAACTTAAGAAGGCGGAAGTTCAGGAGAAGATGGAGGCTTCGAGATGTTGAAAATCTTTGACACAACGTGAGATAAAAATTTTAGGCGAGCATGTTTAACATGAAAGTGTTTTATGCTGGGGTCCACCAAGACATCAGTGACGTATTTGCGTTACAGAAATGACGTCCAAAAAGACACACGATCAGATGGCGAAGAAAAAAAAAATCACAGCATATCCACGGAGTGAATGATGATGAGTGGGCGAAGCTGCGGAGGTTCATCGGTAAACCGTGAATCTTCCGTGAATTCCGCCCAGTACATCATCACCGACGTGAGATCGGGCGCGTTTATACTAAAGGTTCGATGAGTTATGACGACTTGCAGCTCACTTTAATTTTACATGTACGCTGTGAATGTTCATTGTTTAGAAAACCATTGCTTTAGAAAAATCTGGCGTCTTTCGTTAAGCAGCTGGCGTCTCTTCGTTTTGCTTTAGAAACATCTGGCGTTCTTTCGTTTTGCTTTTACAAAACATCTGGCGTCTTTCGTTGGTTTATTTCATCAATCAACGGCGTTTTGTACAAAATTTTTATTGTTTAATCACGCACAGGAGAAATCTCACCAGGCACTACCTTGGAGGTAAACAATGGCTGCTAATGGGAATGAGAGACAGAAGAAGTCGGCTTTTAGCTAACACTTACACTTCTACTTCTACTAACGTTTCCTACTGGAACATGCCAATGGCTGCTAATGGGGAATGAGAGACAGAAGAATTCGGCTTTTAGTTAACGCGCACGCTGCGAATTTTTTATTATTCAACAACGCACAGGAAAATTCTCCCACCGGCACCACCTTGGAGGTCAAAGCGTAAGACTGGTTACGCACTACGACTACTACTACGACTACGAGGGACGAACGGGTGCCGCCTTAAGGAGCTTCGCCCCTAAAAAGTGTCATCAGCAGGAGTCGAACCCATGACCTCTCAGTCCGCGACAAAAGGTGCGGGGCACGCTATCCACGCGCCACGGTCAAAAACTCTGGAGGCTTTACAAACGCGCCATTTATATATCACACTTTCCTCTAGCGGTGCTCTTGGTTGGCGGGGTGGTGTCGCTATCTGGCAGCGGTAAAGTGAAGTAATGCATTATGACCGTCGCTTCCGCGATCAGCTCCTGCAATGCGTCGTTACTACGCGTCCGTCCCATTCAGTGCGTTTTCAACACCAGTAAAATTTTATCAACGCCCTAACGCGCCGTGAGGTGGCGACCTTAGCCCAATTTTCGGCCACGCTCATAGGATCCATAAATATTACAAATAGCTCTGGGACGCGCGCCTGCCTCGCCAGGCTGTACACCGCGATCCCCGCTTACGCTCGCCCCTTGAAAAAAATTGGCCGCGTATCTGCGTGCTTCGCTGCAAATGTCGTCTAAAGACGATAGAAGAGACGCTGCGTGAGATATGGACGCCATCTGGCAATACGTCGGGAAACATGAGTGCTGTGTTGCGGGCTGGTAGTCCCGGCGCAGCAGCAGGCAAAGACCGGCGGTGACCAACGCGACCGGCGGGGACGCCAGCCAGCCCGAACACGCGGTTTGGCGCGAAGCGCTGAAGCAGAAGAAACGTCCGCACTCAACTAGTACTCTCCACACACTCTTTTTGTTTACACGTCGACTTAGGTAAAACAGGAATGCCAGAGCGGTGTCCCATGGCATTCGTACAGTGCAATACAGAACCAAAACCGAAACACAACAATGAGCTCGTGCAGATGGCACGGAGGAAGACAAGTTTCAGCGCAGTGGCATTTTCAGCGCAGCTTAAGAAACTATAGGGTCTTTAGAATTACGTATGTATGCATTTTCTATTAAAGGAACACACCAACTAATACTTACCTAGTGATGTTGCGCCTCAGATATGCGTGATATTTACTTTTTGATCGACAACGTTCACAAGTATGAACAGCCGTACCAGTTCAAGATGGCTGGCCCTTGGCCAAGTGGTTCAACTTTGGCCGAGTGGCTGAATCGAGTGACGTGCCGACAAACAGAAAGACAGACAGACCAAAATTTCTACGTTTAAGTATCCCAAGAAAGACTATCATCTTTAAAAATCGCGGCCGGGCTAGAGGGTGGACACGACGCGCGTTGCCTTTTTCATCTAGTCCAGTCGTGGGGTTCACAAACTGTTTAATACGCGGAGGGGTGGTGCCTTTTTAGTTCTGCGTCTAATGAATGAAGTACTTCTGGCTGCCACACCGCTTTCTCTAATTATGCTCTCGCCGTTATCTACTTCAGCTACCACAAATGTTCGTTTAATCATTGGTCATAGACGTTAGTCGTCGAGATGGAGTTAGTCGTCTAGACGTCAAACTGTGCTGTAGCTACCATTTACCAATATTCTTTGTGCAAGCTCTCTTATATGAATGTGCAGTCAACATCCAACACCTTTTTATGGACACATTTTACTTATGTGTGATACCGATTCATTCGACGGAGGTATCAAGCAAGGTTTTTTTTTTGTCTTTGCACTAGAGGAATTTCACTGTGATTCCCATCAACGCATTTTTCCTCGCAAGAAAGTTTACGCATTCCTGTTTCTCTGTTTTCTTTAGAAGACGAAGGTGATGACGGCGGTGACAAGGAAGGCGGCGGCGGTGAGAAGGATGGCGGCGGCGGTGAGAAGGAAGGCGGCGCCGGTGGCAACGACGGTGGCGGTGAAGGTGGATCCGGTTCCGGGAAACTTCCAGAGACTGAAAAGGCGCCAAGTGGTAAGTCTAGTGAGGCTTTTCTTCTCTACCATGATACAGCCGCTAATAGTGGTGCCTACATATCACTGTACTTAATCGCGTTTTTCGGGTAATGTAGGTTGGCGCAAGTACCTTTTTTTATTTCACTGTACGGCATATCGGTCTTACAGCTGTTGTTTACCAGTCGAGAGGTATAAAAGAACTGGGTAGGAGTGGAGGAGCGGGGAATGTTACTAAATATCATTGATATGTATATACGACTTATCAAAAAATGGCAAACGTCGATATGAAGGCTATGATAGTTCACATTGAAACGTAGTATAACCAGTAGTCGTTCTGAATCGACTCATTGATGGGTGTTTGAATCGTGACACGGCTGTTAAAAAAATTTGGTGCCGTTCTCTAGCATAAGTGAAGGATGCTTGTGTTAAATGGTGGAAGTTTACCTAAAGTTTCCTAAAGTTTCAAAGGCGTATTTTATTCAGCGTCTACACCTGCGTGAATCATACACGGCTATTTTAATGCTTATATATACAGCCAAGTTACGCTGTTGCCAAAGAAAGCCTTTCCCAGTGGGACCTGGTACTTTATTGTAACTTTTGGTGTTGAAATTTTACAGCTCGCTTGTGTGCCGGCTGTACGATATTTTCAGATATTAGACCGCTATCACCTCTAGGAGCCAGGCTTCGGAAAACCCGTCACTTTTACATACACCTTCTTTGATATGGCGCCGCAGCAGAGTTAAGTAAAACGAAGATCTCGTGCTGCCAAATATAGTTGAAACGCAAAGCAAGCGGCCATAGATCGTTGCAAAATTAATAAAAATCAATCGTGGTCTATATGACGAAAGAGATATGCGTCGTGTTTCATAATTGTTCTGAGAAAATAGACAAGGTTCTAAATGTTTTCTTTTCCTTTTCTGTTAGTTGGCGTATGGTTTTGTATACACTTAGTATGTAGCGGGTTCGCCAAATGTATATAAACATAAAATACATATTGCCGTACGGTGGTGATTACTTTCGGACATTCGCTGGAAGCTGAAGGTATTGAAACATCTTAATTTCCGAATATAGAATACACAAACACACAACAGAATATCAGACTCAACGATAGGTACAGTGCTCGCGAGATGAAAACAATCGATTTTGGGACTAAGAAATGAACGTATATCATTTTCCAACATCGTCAGTTCCTGTTACATTGCCCAAATACACCCTTGCCGACGTTACTTTTTAATGGCCAGATTTGCAGCTGCTTAACTCGAGGATTTCCGCATACCGGTTGTTATACTTAAAGCTTTCATGTTGGTTAATATTCCGCTAGCTCTGAACAATACGTTTGTATGACCTTCACCTTCGCATAATTGCCTTTTAAAGAACATGACGATATCTTTCACTTAGTTGCAATTTTAAGCTTCGACATATGCCTCTGAATGTACCTTTCATTTTAACACGAACGTGCTTTATGCCGGAGTCCACCAAGGCTTCAGTGACGTATTTCCGTCAAGGAAATGACGTCGAAAAATTTACATGATTAGATGGCAAAGAAAAAAAGGGTCCGTCAACGGGCATCGAACCCACGGCCGCTCGGTCCACAACAACAGATGCCGGGCATGCTATCCACTGCGCCACAGTCTTTTTTTTTGTCTTTATTGCAGGGCTTCAGTTTTCAACCGTGGGAAGAGAGTGCATCCTGTCTACAATTGTTTCATGTGCAACAGCAATTCCATGCGAGGTACCCAATCGGGTACATCCTTTTGCATTTTTTGCAATTCAAGAAACGAAGTTAGCTCTTCACAAAAGTATTCTATGGCTCGCCGAGCATCAACGTCAGCGTTACGTACAGCCATTCGGGACCTCCAAATGCTATAAAGCGCCAATAACATTGTAATATCATAGGGAAATCTATCATCATTTTCAATCATCAAATACCATATGCCCTGTGCGTCCAATGGGAAATCTTTCTTTAGTGTCCTTTGCAGGACGTCCCAGAAGAACACCCCGTCCCAGCATTCCAGAAAGACATGCTCAATGGTTTCTGGTTTGCGACATAAAAAGCACTGGTCACCCCACGGAACGAACAACCCCTTTTCAGACAACCACGTCTTAACTGGCAAGACACCAGCATGAAGCTTAAAGAAGAAAGTTTTAACCCCCGGACGCACAGGCATGCCTTTTGCGCGTTTTAGCACTTTGCTCCATTTTCCACCACAGTACTGAGAGCGGTACAAGGGAATGGGGAGAACAACATCACATAAGTCTTTATATAACTTTTTACGGGATACAGTGCCTAAATATTCAATAGAAAATCGTGCCTTGAGGAAGCGAAATGACTCGATAATCTCTTTAAAGTAACCTTGTGTTCGACCTTTCAACCTAACAGAAGACACTACAAACTCAGGCAAAGCATTGGCCAACCGCACTTGGCAGACCGTGCGCAAAAACGGGTCTTGAACGTCACGAAGGTACAAGAAGCGATTTACGAGCTGTCGCAGAAACAAATGCGACAAACCCAAACCATCGTCACGCACACGTCGAAAAAGATTCGTCCTAGTAGTCTTCTCCCAGGTGGAACCCCAAATAAAGACAGCAAAAATACGATGAAGTTTTTGAAGGTTGACTCGAAAGCAATGAAGTACTTGCAACACGTACCACAATTTTGTAATAAAGAACACGTTACAAATGGTAGCGCATCCAAAAATGGATAAATCCTTGGCCTTCCATATTCTGCTTTTTCTCGGATTTGAGATGTCTGCCCGTGCCAATAAGGTTCACTGTCGCTGTAATTTTTGAGAGGAATGCCTAAATACTTAACCGGTGTTGTGAGCCACTAGACGTTCATGAAATAATTTGGCGTGAGCTCCCAATCTCCATGCCAGAAACCAAGACATTTTCACCAATTCACTGCGCTTCCACTAACCTCACAAAAGCGTTTTACGATGTTAACTGCATCTGCAATACTTTCGAGGTTTGTACAAAAAATCGCTATGTCATCAGCATACGCCAGCAGGCGCACTTCACATGCATGAAGCCTGAATCCTTGAATTGCGTTACTGTTCAATATACTGAGACAAAAGCTTTCAATAAATATGCAGAAAAGGAGAGGAGAGAGCGGGTACCCTTGGCGTACAGAGCGCTGCAATTCTATAGACTTTCCTGCCTCTTTGTTAACTATAAGGCGAGTAGTACATCGTGTATATGCCATCTTAACGGCTTGTTCGCAGCGAACAACCTGTTCGCAGCGTTGTTGAAGGTACGGGCGCTCTCAGCCAATCATGAAAGAGCGCACTTCATAAGTGTGTTCCTACGCGGATGTCGCGTCCGTTAATTCGACCGGTATAATAATTATCTTTTAATTTTTGTAGCAGATGGCGATTGGTACCTTTTTGATCTGTTTTGATCTGGTGTGCTTATTTACGGACGGGACGACCAGGATTGCAATGAAACTGGCCCGACCTTTTCTATTTATCGTCACCCGGTTCGTACGAGTTCTCGGGGCGTTAGAGTTTTTTTTAATTGTTTATGCACCGTGCATAAGGATATTTACATCAGTCACTGAATCACTTAATGAACGAATGACTGAATCAATGAATCTGAAGCTTTATTTTCACTTCTCAGTGTGACTTGCTTGATTCCTTGTCATAACAGCAGACAGTTCTGTGTTTTCATTTTGGCTACTCTCACTACGATAGTACTCAATGATCTTGACCTCTACGCATACACGTAATGATAGACGTGAGCTTGTTACAAGAGCTCACATGTCATGGTCCTCATCACAACCTAAATCTGAAGTGCTCATTGTTTCGTCCTCCAGGGTGATTACGACAGCTGCATTGGTGTCAACAACATCATCGATGAAGTGGTCCTGTTTTCTCATTACGTCTTCCTGAGCGATAATATGCTCCACATATCTCTTCCACTTCTCAGCGGTTACTTGCTTAATTCCTTGCCATAGTAGAGTGTGAACGTCTTGAAGCTTAAACGTCTTGTTTGCCGCTGCTACGAAGCCCTTCACGTCACTTCAAACAAGCTCTATGGGGTTAAGCTGGCAGTGGTAGGGAGGTAGGCGCACAACGAGGTGACCAGCTGCCTCAGCGATGCAGTCCACACGGTATCTGTCCCCGCTTGCGTGTACGTTTTAGACAAGCTTCATGAGCTCCACCTTCACCATGTCGATGCTCCACGGAATACCTTTTTCGGAAAGCCAGGCCTGTATGTCCTTTTTTTTTGGCTACTCATACGCGGCACTTTTTCCTGCTTCACAGAATGATAAGGTGCGTTATCCATGACACTGCCAGGTGGTAGTAGTGGAAGCAGCTTCTGTGAGAACCACTTTTCGTAGTGGTCCCCGTTCATTTCCTCGTGGTAGTCGCCTGAGCTTTTTTTAGCTCGGAAGGCTTCCGCTGCGCCTTCAACGAAACCATGTTCGCTACCGCAGTGCGTGACGAACAGTCTACCGACTGGTCTACCTCCGAAGACCAGTCGACAAACCAGATACGGCCACGCGCCGTTGCTCTCAATGGGGCGTTGCCGAAGATAATCGCGGAGGCGACGCACCTGCCGCTGAAATCTCAGACGCGCGAGGAGTAGGCCACGCGTTGCGCATTTGTATAGGCACCCGTGACCAGAGGGCGCGATGGAGCTCTTATCGAACGCCAAGTGTTGAGAGCACCAGCCGCCAGGGATACCAAGAAAATGAAACGCTCGCTGGACACATGCCGCTCAAGTGTCTCCCTTTGGGCGACTTTCAACGAACGCTTCCTACGTGCGTTCGTAATCACCTCGGAGGCCACCGCCTTCAACGCACCGTTTAGAACGCGCTTTTCGCTGCCAAGGCAGCAACGCTACAACGCGTTTCAGACTGCATTGAGGCGGTGGCGAGGTTCAAGTCAAGGAGCGTTTCTGCATGGAGGATGCGGAGGATAGACACTCGATTTTTGTCTACTCGAGGCTGTGTTTTTCTGGCGCTACCATCGTTGAAACGCATTGCCGGGTGTATGTGCTCGCTTTCTTCGTACTCAGTGCGTAATTGTTTGTGAACGGTGATCGCTTGGGAAACAGTTCTTCCGATTTAGCGTGTATGAAAGGGACAAAGCTGAAGAATGCCATCTTGATGCTCGTGTTGCACGAGCGGCTACAGCGGTCATAACATCTCCGAATGAGGACAGGGACTTGCAAGAAATATTTTCTGAACGCCTATCTCACCAGGATCGTGAAGACTAACTTCGCTACAGGTCGCCTAACCGAGCTCAGGGAATACAAATCAGGTACCTTGATCAACCGTAGTTCAGGTTGTACGCCTTTCTCAAGAAATCGGAATTACTTCGCCCGAAAATTAACAACGGTCTTCTGTTTTACGACTTGCTTAGGATGACCAATCTAAGTACAGTACTTGCTTAGGATGACCAATCTAAGTAAAAATGTGACCGCCGTAGTTGTGATCAATCCCGCAACCTTCGGGTCAGTAGCCGAGCACTGTAACCACTGTTCCACCGTGGCGGCTAAACACAGGTTGACGGCAATGGAATATTCGTGCGAGAGGACAGCTCGGCGTGTGAGACTGTACTGGTATTATAGGTCACGTTTCATTATCTTTTGATGTTTATGGAGCATAGCAAAGCTGCAGCGACTCTAGGTCACATGGGTGTTGTACAGACGACGTGAGACAGGATGCAAGATTAGGGTGCATTGATGCGCGTTTTGTTGCGCGTTTTAGGGGGGCGCACACATCGATGCACATGATGCAAGATGGAACTGCAGCGCCGCTAGTTCTTGCGTCGACCGTCGCGTCCACTTCGCAAAGCAATCGTCTCTGGGGAGCTGCGAAACTGAACTGGTTCTAGAAACGTTGCGTATGACCAGCGTTGACCCACGTTTCGTGGTAAAAAAAATGGCCCTACCCTGGCGTTGCAGCTCCACTATTTGGCGCAGGTACCGGCGGCGACTCTGGACAATGTGCCTCGCTTCTATGAGAAGGGCGTTCCGAGAGCGTTTCTTGTACCTGAAGCCAAGCTTCTTCAGCATCCTCTGCATCGTCGTCGTGGACATGGTCGGTAGTGTCTGGGCTTCTTTGAAACGCTGCACCACTTTGGCGATAGTTGGAATTTCGACTTTCTCAAAAAAGCCGTGCAGCACTCTTCGCAAGACGCTGAGGTCAAAATCGTCCGGCTTTTTTTCCCGATCACGGCCTTTCCCACAAGAACGCTTCATCGGTGGTAGGACTTCGCCGGCGTCTTCCATCTCCCTTTTCCACCGATACAGCGCTCGCTCGCTCACCTGGGTCAGTTTCGCGGTCCTCTTGATAAGTGCATCCACACTTGCACTGTCCCCGCACTCGACGCGAAGCCCTTCAAAAACATTTAAAGCTATGTGCTTCGCCAGCTTGGGAAAACCGCGCACATTCGAAGGATGGCTCGCTGGTCGCACAGCTTGACAGGCATCTTGCACAGACACAACCAACTCGGGCAACTCCATGATTCCGAAAGTCGGCGCATCACCACCTCCCAACAAGCCTCCGCAGAGATGCGTCCGTGCGGGCTTTCTCTTTTAATTCCACTAATGATAAAAACACTCTACACGCGTTGCAAAAGTGAATCCTAACAATATTTTCAATTTGTGTGGGTGTAGCTTGCGAAATAGAACTGCATCGCTAAAATATTTCAGGGACTATTTCCTGTGCCCCTACAGGGCCCTGATTGGACGAGAGAGTAGCGGCCGTGGTATAGCTATACGACGCGCGCCTGCCTCACCTGGCTGTAACACCGCGTTCCCCGCTCACGCGCTCGTCCCGAGAAAAATCGCGGCCGGGCTACGGGGGCGGCACGACGCGCTTTGCGTTTCCCTTTATTCCGGCCATGGTGTTCAGTCACATTTTAACATGCCGCGGAATGGTGACCAAGTTCTGTATCCAATATGCGACGCTCTTCTGGCTATCACACCTCGTTCTCTGATTACGCTTTCACCGTTACTACAGGTACCACGATGGTTTGTTTAATCATTTAACATGGACGTAAGTCGTCGGGAGGGAAATGTACAACCAATCATCAAAGTGGGCACATACACGTTAAATGGTGCCATAGCTGCCAGACATGAATATACATTGTGCAAACTCTCTTATATCAATGTACAGTAAGCATTCAGCTACTTCTGTAAGGGCGCGTTTTACTTTCGTGATATTCCCATTCCTATGACGGAGGGACCATCCATGTTTTTTTTAAGTACGTAGCACTATGGGGGCCAGGCTGTCGTAGGCTGTGATGGTATGCTGCTGTCGTAGCTTAGCGTAATGCAGGCAAACATAGCCATATGAGCGCGCGCTCGCCTCAAAGAGTAGTCTTCCTTCTTCACTTACTCGCGCAACCGCACAGGGACAAGAAGAGACTTGCGAGGACAGGCGCGATAAACAACTGGTTTGTCTTAACACGAAAGTGTATGCCAGGGTCCACGAAGATTTTCATGACGTATTTCCGTCACGGAAATATGTCTGCAGACTGAACGCCATCAAATGACAAAGAAAATAAAAACTATAAAAAAAAGTTCCGCTTGAACCCATGACCTCTCGGTCTGTGACGACGGCTGGCGGGCGTTTAGCCCACTGAGCTACCGCCAAACACATAACGGGGGCTACATGAACGCGCCTTTTATGTTTCACACTTTCCTCTCACAGCGCGCTTGCATGGATGGATGGATGGATGGATGGATGGATGGATGGATGTTATGACCGCCCCCTTTATACCGGGGTGGTAACATGTACAACACCAGGCTCGAAAAACAAAACCCAAAAAACCCGCCGTTGCTGCGACCGTCCCACTCGGCACGTTTCCAATAGAAGGGTAATTTCGTTTAACACACCGCGAGGTGGTGGCTTTCGCCCAAGCCTCGCTCATAGCATTCATCCATATTGAAAAATAGCTCTGCGACATTCGCCTGGCCGTCGCACCGCGTTCTCCGCTCGCCCTGTGAGAATTAACTGCCAGGCCAGAGGGAAGACACAACGCGCGTAGCGTTTCTCTTCGGGTTACACGACGCTTTGGAGTAGTGCATATCAAGTATCAGTGTATCATGTTATGTGCTTGTGGATGCCATATGTGCGCGGAATTCAGCATATGCGGTGTCCACTTCTACGTTAAGAACTTCAGCTACCGCAAGGGTTAAATCATGATCATGGGCGTTAGTCGTCGGTACGGAGTTGTGCCACTAGGCATCAACGTGAGTGCGTCCACATCAGGCGGTGCTACATTTGCCAAAGAACAATAGGCATTATACAAGCTCTGATATACCAACGCACTAAAGCAATGAACTACTTCTGTGACGACACGTTCACTTTCGTGTTATACCGATTCTATGACAGAGGGATCAACCATGTTTTTTTTTTCGGAATACACACATATTTAACAGCCCACTATTCTGCTCGAACAGGTTAAATACATCAAAAACATGAACCACACGTTCAGCATCACATGAGCACACGCCTTAACGTACAGATAACAGCGACAACTCTTTTGCAAGCAGAGCAACTGCGGGGTGGCAAACACACTTATCTTTGTGCATCTCAGTGCGATAGGCCTCCGCTATCTCCCTACAAGTTTTATTTCGATGCCTGCATTCAATAGAGGTGCTTTCGAAACACGGTGCGCATGCGAACTCGCTACAATGCAGCGCTAAATGTGTGCAAAAGCGACCTTTCAAACTGCACATGTGTTCTCTTAGTCTAGTGTTAATACATCTACCAGTCTGCCCTAAGTACACATGACCACATGACAACGGAATGTTGTATACTGCATTGATCGCACAGTCGACAAACTGGTGCTTGTGTTTAATTCTACAAGTTTCTTGTGCACTGTTCCGTCTCTCACATTTCTGATTAACCAAAGCATATACACCTCTCATCTTGTTCTTGACCGATAGCACCACCTTGACATAGTACTCTCCTGCTACCTTTCTTATTCTGTAGGAAAGCCCGCGCACATAAGGAATCGCTACTACGTGAGAGCTAGAATCAGTCTGCCTTCGATTTTCCAACAACGGCTCTTTTTCCTGTTTAAGCTTTCTTAAGAGTCTGCTGCCATTAGCTTGCAACACCGACAGCGGGTATCCTGCATCCTACAGTCGAGCAACCTGTTCATGTAACGCTTCATGAGCTTTGTGAGAACAAGATTAAGAAAACGCACACCGAAAACAACTGGTGACTATGCCATTCTTAGCTATCTTAGAATGGTTTGCGGGTGCTTAGCTATCTTAGAATGCCCTTTGCGGGTGCTCGCTTTCGGTCAAGCAAGAGCTAAGATTTTTCGAATAGGGTCTGCGGCACTTTGGAAGCTCCCCCTATTCTGGGTCACTCTAGTACTGGCCAAGAGCAGTCGCTTCAGTGGGTGACGTCACGTTTGTTGGACGCAAAGTCTTTGTGGCAGGCTTTGGGGCTCCCGCTAAATTTGAGAAATAGCGTTCCCAACGCAAAACCCAAATGCTGTTTGGCAATGGCCAATGCTGTTTGGCATGCGCAATGGCCTTGACGCTATTTCTTTTGGGGCCCCAAAACGTTTGGGGCCCCTATTCGAAACCTCCCTAATGCGTACAAACATCCTAGAATCAACCTAGAAGCAAACTAGCATCACAACACCTAGCTAAAGCCTAGCAACAACTTAGACACAACCTAGGAACAAGCTAGCATCACCTAGCTAAAGCCAGCAAGAACCTACGCTTGTACGCCCGCAACGCTTGTACGCTCGCAACCAGATTGCACTTCATAATCATCCAGCTTCGTTGTTTCAAGCTTTGTGTGACTTAGTGTAATATTCGTCATCTTTTTCCTGGGTGGTAGGCGACTTCTCTCTGGCGAAGGTTATAACGGCGACCGTCGTAGTGTGTCTGACAGCGAATGTGCATGCGCGCTAGCTGACGAGCTGACTGAGCATGCTGGGCAGCTTTTTCGGGGGTGGTAGCAAGAGCGTCAGGTAAAAGCATGATGTCTAACATCGTGGTAACCCGGCGGCCGTGAAGCAAGCGGAAAGGGGTAAATTCTGTAGTCTCCTGCACGGCGGTGTTATATGCGAAAGTTACAAAAGGAAGGACACTCTCCCAGTTTTATGATCCAAGTCGACCTAGATGGAAAGCAGGTCGTTGACGGTCTTATTGAGCCGTTCTGTTAGCCTGCTCGTTGGCGGATGGTAAGCTGTCGTCCGGCTGTATACGTTGCCGCTAATTGTCACGACTGCTTCCAGCAGTTGGGCGGTGAAAAGCCGTGCCTCTATCAGTAACAACTACGGTCGCTGCAGCATGGCGGATGACTGCTGTATGAATGAAGAAGTCGGTGACATTGAAGTGCTCGTGTTTTACCGTAACAGGTTAAATATTCCTTTGCAACAGTTATCTAGCGGTTACCCGCTGGAGATCTCGGAAATGGACCCAGCAGAGTCCATTCCAACTTGCTGAAATGGCGCTCGGGATGGGCTCACAGGGTGCGAACAGCCAGCAGCTTTGACGGGTAGAGTCTTGCGCCGCTGGCAGTCTCGGCAGGTTTAGACGTAGTGCTTGACGGTGCGGGACAGTTTAGACCAGATGTGCTTGCGGCGGATACAAGCTAGAGTGCGCGTCAGCCCTCATTGCGCAAAAGACGGTTGATCGTGACACGCATCGAGAATCTCTTCTCGCATCGCAGATGGTAGTACCAGAAGGGCGGTTTGAGCGCTAGTCAAAGTTTTGCTTGTACAGGATGCTGTTGCGGAGGAAAAACGACTAAATTGTGCGCCTGAATGTCAGTGGTGGCTCTTTAAAGGGACACTAAGGAGAAGCCACGAATCGGTTTATATCGATAAGTTGTGCTCTGAGAACTCTAATGTCGTTAATTTCGCCATCATAGTTTTATCAAGAGAGGAGGAAATGAAGTTCAGAGTTTCATTGTTAAATTTCGCGCTGAAATCTCCCCGCGTGACGTCACGAACTTCAAAGTGTACTTATCGTATTTTGGCGCAATTGGCTTAACAAAATTACCCCAAACTTGGTATGTTAAGTCTATGGCCCACTCAGAGGACAATGCACTTCATTTTTACCAATTAAGAACTATGGAGTCCCTAGTAGGCGCCGTCCAAACATGTGACGCCATAGCGAATGGTGCGGAAACTTCAAGGTGACGTCGCCACCCACATTTTGTTTTTGCGCGTTTTCTCGCTTACTAAGCGTCTTCTCGCAGCAAGCGTGATGTTTTTAGTATCGTGAAAGAGTGCTTTAGCTAATATGAGAAAAAATCGTTTTGCTCTTTAGTGTCCCTTTTAGCTGGCTCTCAAAATAGTCGACGAGTGGGCGAACTGTAGGTCGTCACGCTGTTTCTGGGTCAAATCAGATGCTGTGACGGCGTAGATGAAACTGTCGTCGTCAGTTAGGTCAGGAGTCGACTCGACTGGGGTGCGTGACAGGCAGTCAGCATCGGTGTCCTTGTCTCCTGACTTAAACACCGTAACGTCGAATTCTTGGAGGTGAAGACTTCATCAGGCGAGACGGCCTGAGTGGTCCTTGAGACCTGTTAGCCAGCATAAAGAGGGGTGATCCATGACTACAGTGAAAGGTCGCCCATACATATAGGGCCGGAACTTCACTATGGCCCACACGACAGCTAGACACTCTTTTTCTGTGGTCGAATAGTTCGATTCAGCCGACGATCTTGAGCGACTAGCTGAGGCTATCACTCGCTTTGTACTTTCTTGTAATTGCGCTAGGACAGCTCTGAGGCCTACATTTGTTGCGTATGTGTGAACTTTAGTGTCGGCATTTTCACCAAAGTGACTTAAGATTGGTATGAAGCTTGGTGTTGTTTTGGGTCGCAAACAAAAGTAACATTGTCTATTCTGAGATCATGTTAGGGTTCAGCTATTTCTGAAACGTTCGTACGAAGCGACGGTAGTACACACAGATTTCCAAAAGCGGCGAACGTAGTGATTGTTCATTGGGGGTGGCAACGCAGCAACGGATCGCCTTTTTTCGGGATCTGGGTGAGAGAGAAGAAATATTAGAGAAGGAAAGGCAGGGAGGTTAACAAGTTTAGGAAAACCGGTTTCCTACCCTACACATGGGAACAGGGTGGAGGAGATTTAAAGAGTGAGAGGCAAGAGAGAGAGAGAGAAATATATCACATGACACAGCACACACAGAGTCAGTCACAGTCGGTCACTCTTGCGTGGTACGCGACATTTCTCTCACAGCCGCTTGTCCAAGTTCGTCTCTCTTTAAACCTCAGCAGTGCCTTCGTCGCCTTCAGCTGCGATGTCTTCTGTTGACGACATTGAAGAATTGTTTCAACAGACATTGTCTACTGTCAAGGGGCGCTAGAACGGTCGCGAGTCACTGTCTCTGAACGTTATATACCGGACAGTCGCACAGGACGTGGTGTAGCGTCTCGTCGCAACGACAGACATCGCAAATAGCGTTGTCGGCCATTCCAATCTCAAAGGAATAGCATTTCGTAAATGCCACCCCTAGCCATAACGATAAAGCAGTGGGGCTTCTCTTCGGCGGAGTCCATTTGGCATACAGAGATGCTTCAAAGAGGGCAGTTGGCGTTGACGATTGGTCCGGTTGGTTTGGCTGCTTGGTGGGCACCATAGAGCGAGCGTGATCTCTTGTGCAAGCCCCTGAAGACTGCTGGTAGCGTCAGACCTTGAAAGTGGGATGGTATCTTCCTGTGTGCTTTCAAGAGCGGCCCGAACGGCTTATCCGCGTGTTCGTTCCCTATGACGCCGCAGCGACTTGGCAGCCACTGAGGCGCCACGTGGTGCCCTTTCTCATGTGAAGTATGGAGAAGATATCGAATTTCAAATACGAGCTGTCCGTATGGGCCGCGACGCAGAGCAGATAGCACAGATTGTAGGGTTTCCTTTGAGTCGCTGAAAATATACCAGCGTTGAGGTTCCCGATTGACCAAACGAAGTGCAGCGCGCAGAGAAGCTAGTTCCGCAGGTGTCGACGTCGTGGAGTGGTCAGTCCTAAAGCTGATGGTAATAGCTTTTGCTGGGACAACCACCGCACCGGACGAACACTGGACATTTGTGGAACGATCTGTACATATATGTACACTGTCCGCACACTCCTCGTGCAAAACAAGCAGAGACAGTTGTTTCAGCACAGGTGACGACAGTTCAGATTTTTTCCGGATCCCTGGTACACTGAGTTGAACTGTAGGTCGAATAAAACACCAAGGGGACATCGGTTGTTTAGATGCAGTGGTGAAGCCCGAGGGAAGTTTGTCGTTGTACTTGACGATAGTTTTAGAGAATGATGCTTTGCGCCTTTCTTAAGGCAGTGTTGCAAGGTGATGACAGGGAGCACGTGCAAACTGTCTGACGTGCGTTCTCAGGACTTCCACCGTAATGTTAGTTTGCATGGGATGGTCACGAGCAATCGTAATAGTAGCCTCTGTTGACGTACATCTGGGCAAACCAGGGCACGTTCTGAGTGCTTGAGTTTGTACTGTCTGCAGAACACGAATATTAGTCTTACAAGTATTGCTCAGCACGGACAGGCCATATCTAAGAAAACCGAGAAAGAGCGCTCTGTAGATTTCTAGCATTGCGTCTACTTACATCCCCCACGTCTTTCCTGCCATGAACGTGAACAACTGGGAAATTGCTGTCAGGCGCTGCTTCAGGTAGGCCACGTGCGTGCTCCAATAGAGGTTCCTGTCAATGGTTATGCGAAGAAACCTGTGAGTTCTGGCATAAGGAATGGGCCGCC
Source organism: Rhipicephalus sanguineus (assembly GCF_013339695.2). Lineage (NCBI taxonomy): Eukaryota > Metazoa > Arthropoda > Arachnida > Ixodida > Ixodidae > Rhipicephalus > Rhipicephalus sanguineus. The sequence continues at coordinate 61,637,187 of NC_051186.1, forward strand.
GATTGATTGAGATGACATAAGGTTTCATTAGTTTCCGAGTGAATGCAACGAGTGCGCATTCTCCTGGTGATATACCGAGACCTTGTTTACACAAGTAGCTAGCTGTCAAAGTTTCTGCTCTTTGAAGCCGTGCACGTATCCTAGGACATGGGACTGCCGAAGTCCAGACAGAGATGTCGTCTGCTTATATTGAAACCTTAATGGTAGTTGGCAAGTAGTCAGCAAGCCCAATAAGTGCGATATTGAATAGCGTCGGGCTGAGAACTCCGCCTTGAGGAACGTCTCCGGAGGTATAGCGTCGTATAGTTGGGCCATAGTCTATAAACACAAAGAATGACCTTGCAGCCAGGTAACTTGCAATCCACAAAAAAAAATTTGGCCACCAAGGCCAACCGCCGCAAGTGCATCGAGAATGGCCTTGTGTAATACGTTATCGTATGCACCTTTCACATCTAAGACCAAAGCTGCAGATAGTCGCTTACGGGACTTTTCGTGCTGAACATACAAAACGAGATCAACTACATTGACGATGGAAGAGCGGTCACGTCGAAAACCTGCCGCGGAGTTCGGATAAATCTTGTAGTGGTCAAGATACCACTTCTGCCGGCCAAGGATCATTTGTTGAATCATCTTTGCTACGCAGCTGGCTAGTGCAATTGGGCGATACGCGACGAGCTCGAGTGGGGATTTGCCCTGATTCAAGAGGGGCACCAAGCGGCTTACTTCTCAGTCGTCGGGAACATTGCCATCCTGCCATGAGGAGTTGTAGAGGCTCAGCAATTCTCTCATTGCGGCTTCTCCCAGGTTGCACAAGGCTCGATATGGTATACCATCTGGACCAGGAGAGGCAGGAGAGGACGTCACCTCGTGCTGGAGAATCTGGACGAGTCCAGTTGGAGAATCTGGACGGACAAAGATATTCTGCGACATCGATGTCTTGCCTCCCTTCAAAGAGTGCGAGCGCTTTGAACGGAAATCTTTGTTCCGGAAGGCAACGCAGACCTTGCACAGTTTTACGATGTGAGAAAGTGGCTTTCGGGTGTCTAGCATCTGCGAAAACCTTGTCCAACCTTCCGACGCTAACCTATCCATGCGACGCTGAATCTTCTTTTGCATCCTCCTGGCTGCCCTAAGGTCATGGATTGATTTCGAGCGCCGATATCGACGCTCCGCCCGGCGTCGCAGTGCTCGAAGTCGTTCCAACTCTATGTCGAGATCGTTTCACGTGGAAGAGATTGTCAACGTGCGGGTGGCGTTTTGCACTGTACTCCTAATTGTTTGCTGAAACCCAGATCGTAGACCCTCACTGCAAGCATCTTCCATGTCAGATTTGAAGGTGGTCCATTGAGTCGGTCGAATGGTCTTCGGTGGGATCTGGTAAATGTTGTTGCGACTTACGACATGGCCGGGTCATTTCAACTCCTCGTAGCCGAACTGGCATTCTTCGGGCTTGAGTGACAGGTGAGCTGTTCGGAGCACATCAAGTACTGCACGAAGACGCTGAAGGTGCTGCTCGAAAGTCGCCGAAAAAGCAACGACGTCGTCAAAGACCGGACAAAGGTGTGTTCATCATTCTTTGAAAAGTCGCAGCAGAAGAGCATTTCCCAAAAGGAAGCACGTTAAATTCAGAGTCCATCCGGGTTAACAAACACAGTCTTTTCCCGGTCATGGTCATCGACGTCGAGTTGCCAATTACCACTGCGCAGATTCATGAATGAAAAGTATCTGGCGTGTCGAAGTCGGTCGAGTCAGTCGTCTATGCGAGGAAGCGGATAGACGTCTTTTTTTATAACGTTGTTCAACTTGCGATAATCAACACAGAAACCACAATGAGCCGTCTTTATTACCAGCACAACCGGTGACGCCCATAGGATGGTAGATGGCTGAATGATGTTGTCAGCAAGCATTTGCTGAACTCAGCAAGTATTTCTTTAACTCCGCTGGTTAATGTAGGGTTAATCTCTTCATTATCCAGTGCAGCAGAATCAATGAATATATATATACACTGTGTTCAAAGCGTGACTTCGCCCAATTTTAGCAGTGTTTTCCTGATATTATAGCTTTCCTGAAAAGGTAGCCTAAAAGATTTCAAGTCTTCATCCGCATTTCTAAGCGCATTCTGACTGTTCGTGATACTGTGGAGGCCGGATAGCATAATCATGTCAGATCCAACGTCATATTCATTTTAAACTGCCAGAGGTATAATAAAAGAAATATATACAGGCACGACCTTCCTGGCAGTATGATTCAAGACGTCCACTCTTTCACCTAATCTGCCCCACCCCCTTAAAAGGGCATCACAGCGGTCGAGAAAGACGTCTTTCACTTCTTGTTTCTTAAAATAAAAACAAAGATTCGCCCATCGATTTTTCCCCATCCAGATAACTCTTGACATCTACACCAACGGTACGTAGTTTAAAAATGTTTTCACAGCCCTGGTCCGAGGGAGATTTGAATTTGTTTAGAGCCATTTATTATGAACTTGCGCTGTACATGGATCTATGCAAACGATTGGTAAGATAGCGTCATATATATCTCTTATTACGAAGGCACAGCCCAAATGTGGTCCAAGGACAACGTGTCGGCCTCTATATTGTATCCATTGTGGTCCCCCGACAAAGTTTCTAGCCTTGCAACAAATAAATTCAACAATGCCTTCCGGAACGTAACTTTAGGATCTGTGTGAAGGTATGGGTATGCATGTCTTATTCATTCGGTATAATATACCCATTCGCTTTTAAAATAATCAATCAAAACGCAGAGTGGCTGCCAGATTTCTTTCTTATTTCGACCATGTCTACGACCACAATGGTTAGCTATTGGTAGCTAACCGTAGCTAACATTGCAGAAGTCGCTCGTGGCCGCTATATATTCTCTCTCCCAAGATGCCGTACTCATTTCCGTAGTGTTTCCTGCTGCAACTTACTACATAAAAATTTCGAACAGGTTAAATAGCTGGTTTATGCTTTTATGGTCAGCATGGCAGAACGTTATATTGTCTCGGTACGCAGCAAAAAGGTACACGTCCTGGCTGTAGTGGAAACTGAGTCCATCGTGTTGGTATGGTACTGTATAATGGGCTACTTCAATAATACCCAATTGTTATACAGTCAGAGGAATAATGGCGATCGAGGCCAATTCGGGCCGTACTCATCATTGCACTAGATACGTGTCCCCACCATTTTTTCCTATCAGTCGCATCATGCGTGCTCTGTATCCCGCGGTGACGCCGTTTCTTTAAATAGCTCCACGTTCACGATTCCTAGCACCGGCAGTGCTGCGTGTTGAGGTACATTACAAAACTCTTCAACGATATCTAGCTAAAGCATTGCCATGCTGTCAAAAGCAGCATAACACAATTTTGGACTTACAGTCGCCTACAACATTCGAATTCACTGGCAGCTTCTACTCACGGGTGGATGAATATGAGACGAGACAAATGTGCGCTCACTCCTGACTGTTATAAATAGCCGCGAAGACGGTGACTCCGCTGTCCAGCTCATCGGCTGGAATATTTTTTTAAATCATGGAAGGCATGGGCAGTCACACTTCGCGAATCCAGGTGGTGCATTTCGCGAGTTCTTAATGCTTACCCAACTACAATATTACGCTTATTTGTGAGCATTGTTTGTCATACCAGTGCACATTTGTTGATTATGAACTAGTTATTGTGCTATCATTTGCGTCCTTCTGGAGAGGATTTTCATGGATATGTTTTACTACATATTTGTTAGTCATGTCTGCCTCTACAAATGAATTTGCATTGGCGTACTCCTATATTTAGTTGTATGCAAAAGTGCTGCATGAGATATAACAAATTATTGGAAAATAATGATAACTATTTGAGGGGTTGTACGTGTCAAAAACGCAATACCATTACCATGTACTTGGTAGTGGGGTGCTCCGGACAGTTTCAACCAGCAGGGGTTATTTAACGTCCACTGAGAGCGCACATTGCTCAGGCCTCTAGCATTTCGTTTTCACTGATATGTGATTGACTATCCGTGAATAAACGTGAGTTTGTCGGGTCCGTAGCCGAGTAACCACTGAGTCACCGGCAAGGGATAGCGGAAGTAGCCATACATGGAAAGCGTCGTCAAATGCGGCAACGAAGGCAATGCAACATTTTACTTTAGTACTTGCAAATGAAGATGTTAGTCCACCTGGGAGCAAAAATTTCACTCTATTCCGTTCATCAACAGCCTTCTTAAATCTCAGTAGAAATATCGGCATTGCCTAATCTTTTCATTGGTCATTAGGTCGCGGTATTGGGGATGCAAAATTCAGGAGGTTATATATCGTTTCGCTCTTCTCTGTTAATCGGCTTGTGGATTCGTATACACCGATTGTGAGAAGCGCTTACTAAATACGAAATGCACATTTGTCATGCGGTGTTGACACTTGTTGCATACACCTCAAAATTCGACGCCGTTGCAACTCCTGAATTAATCAATTTATAACCCAGGCGCACGTACCACAATATGTGCATGAAGTTCGTTTATTTGTTTAACGCCTAAGAGTGCTGCTAAACGAATTAGGCGAATGATTTTATTATTAGCAAACACACCGCAACCAGACTTCGGCAAATGCTTTCGTACGCCCATTTCATGTTTATGTGCAGGTGGCGAAGATAAAGGCAATGAAGGAGGTGGTGGTGGTCAAGGAGAGGGAGGCAGTGAGTCAGCGACAGACAAGACCAATGGAAAAGACTCAATGCCAAAAAGTAAGTGTTGCAAACACTGCTGCCTTTCATTTCTGATGCCTGCTATACGAAACGCATGCCCGCATTTGGTTGCTTTTCCTTGGTTTAGAAGCACAACCAACCAATAATACCGGATGGTCGTACCGGTAGCGGTGATTGCTTTCGTGAATTCATGGCGCCAATCGTCAACTTACAATTTCTGGAACGGCCAGTTCGCACGATCACTTCATTCGTTCTCCGTGTCTGCGCATATCGTTCGCCTGTCATTGCTTCACGTAACCGTCTTTATCTCCATTGCCCGGACATCGTGCGCCCTGTGTCCGGACCACATGGGACGCTCCATCTCAGCGCCGCCCTCGGGCCGTTCTCGCGGTCTTTTCACGTACGCAGATGTAGATTCGTGGCAAGATCAATCGCTAGTAGCTTCTAGTTTTTGCAACGTTGCAATTATAGAGTTCGAAGAGCCGAAAAATTCGTTATTGAAATTTACGAACTCCCGATATAACGAAATTATTCGAGTGTCCCAATCACTTTGTTAGATAAAGCTTCAAGTGTATTTACATTCCTTATAGAAACTGTAGTTCCTTTCGGTACCCAGGGCGTAAATATCTGATGAAGTGATGCAAGTGATCTCAAAGGAGACCTTAGAGACCGCGAGACCTTTTCGTATTCGTTATTTTTATGTTGTGTTTACGCTTACCCATCATTCTCTCTTCTGACCTCGGGATAGTCTAGATCCCAGCATAACCCTGTACAGTTACGATGGCCGTGGTGACGTGGCTACCACACCGCAAAGTGAGGAAACAAAAACAATGCTACATTTAGCTGCTGCATTTGCGCCGCTTCCTCAAGATCATAGGGTCAGATGAAGCGCGTGAGCATATATTGTTTCCTTTTTTTTCGTAACAGTATCATCAGTGATCACATTTTGTTTTTGCTTTTTTTTTTTGCTTGCTGGACGAGGTCGGCAAACTTTACGTTGTGCCGCAACATACTCCCGGTTAAAAACGAAATCGCACTATGTAAACACTACATAAACAAAAAAAACCATAGATAGAGAAAAGAGACAGAACTACAAATGCAGCAAAAGTTTTAAGAATAAGCAGATTTCCGACATTACACGGAGTTAGGCGGAAAAGCCAGTATTGCAGCTGCGTTACGCGCATTGCTTAGCGCGTGCCGGCACAGCTTCAGACACCAATTCCAGGCTACAGCCTGAGCCCAGGAGCTTGTAATACTCATTGATTATAGCCGTCGGCCCTTGACTTGATGTTCGAGATTTTTCTTCAACAATTTTCTCTTCAACTACAAACAATAGTACGGCACCTAGCGCGAAGAGATTGCGAAGCCTGGTGTATCATTCATCTCCTCCGCCTTCTTCACGCCACCGCCACCTAAGAGCAACTACAAAGGGGGCTTTTTCGATGGCGCCTTCGAGGTCTGACGTGCACTCAGTGGGTGGACACGGGCAATTGCTTAAGTTATCAGAGGTGTGCGACACTTAAAAACGACTACTTCTTCCACTTCGTTGTCACTAAGGATGTTTTCATCACCACCATGGTAAACGACACCAAATAACACACACACAAACACACACACACGTACAGGCCTCAATTCCGCAGATAAGAGGGGGGGGGGGGCGCTCGCATTCCTCGGGCCGCATACGTTAGCAGCCTTAGTTTTCACTTCCTTCTGTACATGTACTCGAATGCTGGAATGAATCTTGCACAAATAAACGTCGAACTCTTGATATCAATAACGATATAATAGTTTTATCTATGTCACTTTCAATCCACAGTTAGTCAGATTTGACTTTTCTCGCACCTCGGTAAACTCTGAACCGGCTGTCCTTAGGGAAACATACGCCTCTGCAGACACGCATACAAACATAAAGGACATTAGCGCAGAGCATATGGGCGACAACATAAGTAAGGATGTCAAAATGTTACAGCAAAAGCTCGTTAATTCGGATTTCACAGGATCGGTATAAATGTACGAATTAACCGAATTCCTTATTATGGAATGTATAAAGAAAATAAATCAATGTCTATCACATCAACACACTTTGATTTTATTGATCAATACGTAAATGCTACACTTTTATTGTATAAAACGAGCGTAAAAGCCGCAATTTTCGTCAACCTGCGAGTTAAATTCTTTCACAATGCTACCGGGGCGCAAGACCACCCTGTTCTGTTCATCCCCAGACGTGCTCTGCAGCCCCACTTTACTACGTACCGCCACCGAGAGAAATAGAGATAGAGAGAAAACTAAATAGAAAGAAAGGAGTAGAAAGTAACAAGTAGAATAAACCGATATAAAAAAACGCAGAGAAAGAGAAAGAAGCAGAAGAAAGAAATAAAGAAACAAGGAAGCCCACCACCCAGCTTCACTCTTCTTTCAGGCTTGGCACCACTATTGCGAAGTTGCTATAACTTTTTACTTTATTTCTTTTTTCATTTATGTGACGATTACTACTGTACTGTTAAAAATTTTAATCATGTCCACTATGATCGTCTTGACTTCATTCTCTGTTGACTTCTCTAAATGTCAAAGGATAAGAAGTGCGGCCCATAACTGGATAACTGGCAAAAGTCAGATCATGTGAAGATACCTCTAGCTAGCAAGTGCGATCTACCTGTGCAGCACTGGTTAAATATAGGTCATTGGTGAGACTGTAATCCTCTTGTGGGCAGAAAGATAGGCTAACGATCATAAAAACATAAGTACACGAATGATGAAAACATAAGCAGCACTTTACACGACACAATCTATGTTGCATTTAAGTTAGCTCGGAAAATGAAATACACAAATAACTATTGCATATTAAGGTTACATACAAAAACTAAGTCCCTTTTAAACGTGTAATCTTTCTTTTAATAAATTAAAACAAGCCAGGCCGCATTTTTTAGACATGGAGGCATGGGCCTCATTTTCAGCAGTGGGTATGATAGCTTAGAAATCAATTTTCTTTAGAAGGGGAGGAATGGTGATACCAATTTTGGCGCAGAGTTCGACAGAATTTTCACCGTACTTTGCTGAATTATGTAGGTTTAGTGACAATACGGATATGCAATGCCTAGTATAAAGCTACAATAGGAGTATTAGCTGCGAATTTTCTGGGAGTCGTGCTATTATTTTTCACTAGATATGCAGCTTTACTGTCAATCATATTTGATGTTCAGAAACCATATGCGCTCAGGCTCCTAATTATGTCTTCGCGGCCAGGGTCGTGCTAGGGACCTCTTACTCAGACGAGGAATACCATAGACAGGGGTGTGTATGTTTCTCATTCAGAATGTAGTATTCAAGTCACAGCGCACTGCTGATAGCTAAAGCTCTTGTGCTCTTTACTATGCGCTTCTGAAAGAACTAAAAATTGGTCACTTCTGAAAGGATGGAGCTTGTGACTTGGTCACAGCAGGGCGTTGGATGGACACGAATGCACGTTTACAATGAAAGAACAAGTTATGTGCACTGGTAGTGTAATAAGGGAATAATACAGGTAACATTCTCTAAAATATGTTACTGTCATGAATACTACTCTCTGAGTTTATTATTTCTTTCGTATAAAAATTGTCCTTACTATAAGGAATGGGCCTTTTACATAAACTCCAGTCCTCGTTTTGACGTATGACTCTAACAGCGCTAAGCATACTGCTTTTGTTATCCAGTTATACAGAAGAGAAATCACATATTCTTGTGCCACCTATTGCTGACACTTACACAAAAAGAACGGCGATAAGAGCTGTAGTGCATTTTTAGAACAGCCGTAGAACATTTTTTTGAAATCGCCTTAGTTGTGACCGAAAGGTGATTGCTTTGCGCCTACCCTAATTACGGCAGTTTCAAAAGAAACTTCGAGTGTTTTAAGTAAGAAAATTAAAACGAAATGTCAAATATTAACCGATATTCCAGAACTACGCCCTTAAAATCAACAGTGATAATTACTAATCCCCCGACATGAAAATAATATGGCTTATTCTTGTTTTAAATTTAAAGGACCTCTATGTTTTATTTAGAAAATTTTCTTTCGCCTCTGTGCAGCACATTTTCTTACATTTTAAATCATCGCTACACACTTGGCAAAGCCTCAACTCTGTAAATAGACCAAAATAATCACCAGTCACATATATAGCACGTTACAATTGCTACAAAAACAATGCCCTTGAAACTTGCAAAATTAGCGGTTCACGATAAAGCAAGCCTTCTCAATATTGTCGAAAATGACTGGAGTATATAAGTGAATGATTGTTCCTAGCTAAAGGCTAGCGCTTCTGCCTATGCACCGTTCCTCGAGTAAAAGCTCCCGACATTTCTACGATGTAGTGCTTCGGAACGCATACCAATTCAATGTATTAAGTTAAAAACCGAAATCCTCTTAGCTAGCCAATGCAAGGCTCAGAGAATTGCAACAATATATTGTTATAAATCACCCGGTATTCCACTATTATTTGTAGTTCGTTCAAGCGACATTAAACAGCAACCTAACTCACGAATTGCTATAGGCTGATACAGCTAACCTTGCCTATAACGATGTCGATAAAATTGTCATTTAACTTCGTTATACTATAATATTCTTCAATTGAAATTTGACCTTTTTAACCAAAATATTTTCGCAAAAGGCTTTTTTTTTGCCCGATAACTGCTGGGAGAATGTTTGAACAATACGGCAGTAGAAAAACCTAGCTTCTATAACGTGAAAGAGGCAAAAAGTTTTTTGATCTGAAGATCCGCCGTCAGCGGAAGATGCTGCGCTGGCGAAGACCTCTTCACAGCGGCCGAAAGTCTCGCCTGATCCTGAAAGAAATGCACGTAAAACGTGCTGTGGTAAACTCGAATAAGTGAAGCTGACGTGCCTGTTCTGGCACTGCCGCTTGTCGTCGAATTCGCGGGCAACGCCCGAAGTAGCACGACGCTGATGGTATCAAGCTCACCAAACCAATCTACTTGCTTTCCGCTTGATTGGATGAACTCGCAACGTCCATAAGCGTCGCACGCCATGAAACCAAGAGTTCCCGTCTAAAATCGCCTAAAAGCAAAGCTGAATCAGTCTACTGCTTTACGACTGGTCCCAACAGAAGTTTGACTTCACCAATTCGGTATTCCTCTGCGGCAGCACTGAAACTTCCCTATATTTAAATCACGGAGAGACATGTTTAGGCATATTGACGTTCAAAATACGTCCGCATGAGGAAGTGAAAAATTAGATAGTTCGTTATATTGAAGATCTATATATCGAGATTTAACTGTATTAATCTTTAGGAAGTGTAATAAAAATTACAAGCTGACCCTGAGTGTCGGAGTCAAACTGAATTAGGCTTTGAATACAACAGATGGAGCTTCCAGTTTACGTATCGAGGCATAAACTGACAAACACATTCCTAAGCGGTAGTTTTTCTTTTTTAAAGCGTGCGCGAATAAACTTTTTTCATTAAAGAGTGTTTTAAGAGATTTAAGATATCATATTTCGAGCATTCCACTGAAGCAGAAAACACGTTCTTTTTTTACTTTGCAGGCAGGACAAAGAGGAATTCACAATGTTCAGCGTCTCCGGGGAACTGTTCCGGTTACTTGAAGAAGTGGTACTTTAGTAATGATACGTGCACGCAACACAGTGTCAAAGCAAGTTGCGGGGGCTTTTATATATGTAGCCTATGTGTGTCATCATGTATGGGTAAGCGTTGTTCCTAAACCATACTTTATATATCAGTCTCACAGAGATATAATGCGACCATAAAACAGCCCGAGCTGTCCTTTGATAGGGCGTCTATTGGGAGACATGTGATGCTAAGTTCTGTTTTTGTTGGCGAATGTGAGAGTTGCGCAATGTTTCTCACGTTTCTAGATGTCCCGCAGTCAGTGCAACCTCAGTGTTCTGCTACTCTTAATTTAAACAATTAATGGGACCTAGAATAACTGTAGTAGTTTTACGTTCAAAAATCATGACATAAGTAATCATAAGCGACGCCGTCGTTGACGGCTCCAGAAATTTTTACCATCTGATGTACATTAACATGCACCTCAATTATGTGCACGGGCCTCTAGCATTTCCCCTCCATCGAAATGTGCCCGCCGCGAATGGAATTCGATACCGCAACCTTCGGTTCAACAGTCGAGCGCCGTAACCACAGGACCAACGTGGCGGGTGGGTTTATACGACCTGCTAGAAACACGCATTGTATATCTTTTTTTGCAGAAAATGCGAGCGGCGTCATACTCGACGTGTCCTTTATAGTGGTTCCATTCGGCAGACAACTAGGCAGGTTAGACAACTAGGCAGGTTACAACTTCATGCGAGAAGTTTCTTTTTCAAGACGCCATAAAATGTTCATCGATGCTCCTACCTCTGGTGCTTTCATGATGGTGGTAATCGGCAGATTGTAAACGGCACCATAAGGTAACTTCTGCTATCTTTATACAGAGAGAGGACTTGTACTCTTATGTACCTACTGAAATATTAAACCCGTTTAGGTAGCGGACAGTTGGTCATGTTGGTTCATGGTAAAAGTGTTAAATTGGCAAGATGTATGAATGTAGATGTATAAATTGGCAAGATGTATGAGATGCATTTATTTTGGTCGAGCGCCTCGACTGCAATAGTTCGCGCTCAATGAATAATCTATCTTGGAACAAGGATATCAACGTGCATGGAGCTTGAATCATGACTTCATTTTTCAAGTTTTATCATTGGTTGAGTCATGAAATAAAAGTTGTCGTAAAAGCTATTTATACAGACTTCAAGCTCCTGACAAACGACGGGAAAGTGATATTTGAATGTCATTTATGTGAACATTCATAGCAAAATTTTTCTTGACGTTTTCTCTTGTTTGCTTATTGAGGCCTTGTGTTTTTTGTATTTTCAGCGACTGAAAACAAACAGCAAACAATAAAGGATATATGCAGCAAGAAAAAGTGAATGCCGCCCACGGCACCCCTTTCCATTTTTCAATAAAGTTTACTGAACGAGGTTAAATGCGCATGCTTACTGGATAATAGAGCTGAATAAATAATGAATGGGAAACGTGACACCAGTGTGATTAAATGCGAAGCATTTCTTAGTGAACCTTTGGCACATTGAGCGTTTATATATATATATATATATATATATATATATATATATAGCCGCCAACGTCAATGTGCTCTCATGATCACCCCGTTAACTTGGTGTAGACCGAAAACTGACATAGGAGGCTAAGAGGCTTTGACGAATGCGACTGTCTGGTCGTGACGTGAATAACATGAACATCCTGTAGCGTACGTCGTCAAACCCTTTCCTCCAGACACGTGTGGCACATAACCATTTACCACGGGCCGCGGTGTACGGGTATGCGCCACAGGTGACTGCCAGTCTATATCTACCCAGGAACGGCGAGAACAAACATTGGTATCTTAAATGCGAGAGCGTTAAGAAAAACCGACATCGGCAGCATTGGCCCGAGGAATGCAAAGGATAAAAGTTAGGATCCCAGCAGGAATCGAACAGAAGCATTCTGCGTGGCAGTAAGGTATTCTACCACAGAGGCACGCCAGGTCTGGAAACTGCTTTGTAAAAGCACCTTATGTAGGCGTAATGTCGGTGCAACGTCAGTTGTGGTTGTGGTGCTGGCTATCCAATTTTACAAGAAAGCAATATACACTACATACTTACTCCTACGATACAGGCGTCATGTCAAGTTAACGTCTTCGCCCGTGCACGACCTCGAAAAAGACGCTGGTCACAGAAACTGGCGTGTTAGCAATTTATGAAACCTAGAGCGCTAAGCTCACTTCTTCGTCCACGGGACGTGGCTTCATTGCAGTTGTGGAGGCATGGGCAGATATAATAACACGGCGATGTGCAACTTCAGCGTAGGCCTCATCCCACTTCGCCGGCCGCCAGACACCGAACACACACTGACAAGCAGCGGAATCGGCGAGGTCTACGTTGTGGACATAAATCACTATAACAAACGCATTGCGCTCACCGCTATCTATGGGAGAACTGTCAAGAACCCCTTCTACACACGCACACGGGTTCGAGAAACGTGCGTGCGTTCTCCATCATAACGGACAAGTATAAGCACTACATATCGGCTTACCGCGTCTGGTGTTGGTAATACCTCTGTTGCTGTTGGCATTATTACGCAACTGTAAACAACTGGATATACACCACATGTGCGACTCTTCAACATATATGTGTGTGTATACCATTTGCGCCTATATTTAGCGCCATTTCGTATCGTCTTGCTGAATGTAAAAAATTACGCCACAGTCACTTTCCCGCCGCATGCTTCGCATTACATTGATTTGCACGGTACGTGGGACTGCCCAATTTTTTCCCATTGCAGATAAGCGAATACTACACCACAGGAAATGCGCAGCCAAACCACAAAGAGGAAAGTTCCAAATATCATGAGAGCGTGTCGTATTATGCCACACTACATAGTTAATCCGACATCATTACCCAGAGAATTTTGTTAAGCAAGAACTACATTTTTCGAGCGCTGTCAGGAGGACGCAAACGCGTGGAACAGTAGATTTTGCGAAAATTTGGCCATCACTCTGGCCAACTCGAGCAGGGCGCCCGGGGTCGCTCATAAGAAAAAGAAGAAACGTTTTGGTCGTATAGCAGCGCGACTGACTTCAGGAAAATTTCGAACCATGCCTGCGAGCCCTCATGCGTATAGTGGATACCAGCATTCACCAAGGTTCTACATTGAACATTTTTTCTTCGGATTCCGATTCACCAAGGCGTCCGTGTTGGCTGTCATGCTGCATACGCAACAGCACAACACCGCAACATAACTGAAAAACAGCAGAGACCTTTTGTTCTTCTGTGAAGCACGTCTCCTGTTCGTTTTAGTGGCATGTTTGGCATGAGTGGAACCACTACAGTTCGTTTCACAACGCCTGCGTACCAGTGTTGCTGGAACGGGCCAAGTTTACCAGCTCGACTTGCGGTTTTTCAGGCTGACTAAAAAGGATGGACAGGCTGTGGTTATAACAGTTTATTTGACAGTTTGCGTGCTTTAAACGACCACTATGGTATTTGCTTTATTATTAAACAAAACATAATCAAGCCAGCAAAAACTACATGTGGTGCCAGTTTTCGACTTTCACCGGCAATAGAATCGTCATCGCATCCACCAACCAGTGTTGTGGGCGTCCTGCTACCCATGGAAGAAGACCGAACGGAGATCGAAAAATTATGTTTTGAAAATTTCCACTCACTTTCTAGAGAAACCACTGCAGGGTTGAACACTTCAGACGGTACGCTTTCTATTGCGATACAAAACAGAAAAGCGACGAAGGACGGTAGAGAGTCCGTGTAAGTGAGAATCATTACAACACAGTTAACGTACCACAAACAATGTCCCCCTTGCTCTCCTTGGCTTAAATGCCAGTCGGTCTCATTAGTTATGTATAATACAGAAAATGAGCCCCTCGGACAATTCCCCTAATATTGTAAAGTGAGTGGATTAGTGGATTTTAGAACTTTTTCTGGCTATCAGATGTTTCTTATAGTGTTTTCTGCAAGCTGGAGTAATGCATTTCCAGGTGTACAATTATGCCATCGGTTATGGGCACATCAAGATGATCTTGAGGTGTTCACTGAGATGAGAAGCCTGGTAAGCGAATGAAAAGACACAACTGGCCCCGATCCCGCTATTGCGTACTACTCGTCACGGTCACGCTCAAGCATCTCCATGTCTTCATATGATGCTGCAGCAGTTGAACATACTTGTGCATATTTCGGAAATCTATGAAGAATGTACTGCAGCGTTTGTGCGTTGCATAACGTTTCCGATAGGGTTGAATTTAGAAATGCCGTAAGAACATCGCAATTCACTGTACAGGCTGCCGTCAAAGCAAACCTGTAACAATGACGACCGCAGGTGAAGTTGAAGAAAATTTCCCAGTCACAACCTCAAAAGACAGCAAAATAGACTTATGGATTACAGAGAAAACAGGGACAGCTGTCAACTATTTGACAAAGAGGGTAAAGTACTGCAGCTTGGCATCCAGGCCATGAATACCTAAGCTATATATATTGTTGACCTATTAGAGCTAACATGTGGCAACCAAGGGATATGGAGCGCAGTGTCTAAGTTGGTTGATGAGAAAGTGGTGTGATGGAATCAGCAAGTTTGCACGCATTTCGAAGTTTAGGCTGGCAAAAAACAGAGCTACTTGAAGATCGTTTGAATGAGCATTTTAATGCAGTGAGCATGCACAGGATTTTGAGGATGACTAACGCACATCAGGCGCATGTCGATGTACAATATTAGTGCTTGATAAGACGAATAAGAATTATTTAAATACAGTTAATATATAAGTTTAAAAACTGCTGAAGAAACGAAAACTAGAAGCAGTGCGAAAAAGAAACGACGACAAAAAAAGCAACACACACAACCGTACCGACTAGCCCAAGCCTACAAGTTGTTCATGAAGAAGTTCATGTTAAAAATGGTACCTTACAAACCGAAGAAACGAGACGACAAGACTCATGCGAAAACCTTGTAAGTGTGTAAGGTTACAGAACTGTAAAAGCATATAACTTTTTTCCTGAACATGCGCTTTCATGCCCGTGTGTAGCGAAACATTTCATTACAGACCATATTTTTCGTATCAGAAAGGCTATTGTTTCAGTTCAATTTTCGCATACGCATTGTGCTTTGTTCTCGTATCCTGCAGCTGTTTCTAGCGTGCACATTTTCTATACTAAGTACACATGCTTCACTCTGTTTCCCTTGTCTTGCTACTTGATCAGACAAAAGCTTTTGTTGGACAAAGCTCATGCTGCAGTCACCTGTGATCTAACAATATGCAGGCAGACCTAGAAGAGTTCGCATTGTAATGCCCTTCATACTTTGCAGGGTTATGGTCGTAACGACGTGGAGGATCTGCAATTAGCATTTACATAGCAAAAACAGTTGTTGTCCTGGCCCTTCGCATCAGATGACAACTACATAAAAAGATTAATGTGCTTCACGAACAATTAATTATCAGTTACAGGGAAACATATCACTACCGTACAGTAGAATACTGGCCACCAATTAAAACTGCCCTATACTTAGGTCTATTAGTGCTTATGTGTCTGTCAATCTTTATGTGTTCGTTTTGTGATTGTTTTTCATGAGCGCTGCGAAAAACTATCATGAACCCAGTAGCCCAATGCTGGGATTTATTATGCTGCACTTTATCGTTGCTTGATCTAAAGTGATAAAGTATTAACTTTGAAAATATTATCTTTTTATTACGTCGTGCTTTCAACGGTGCCTCACCAGTTGTTATAGAAGCTACTTTCGAATCAGATACCACTTCCAAAGATGCTCGTAAGTGTTTTCATTAATGCAAAATAAAAATAATCTTTACAAAGTAACGGCTCACAAATGAAGCCATGCTTGAACTTCCTAAGTTCATTAAAATGGATATACTGCAAGCAACTCTTACTGGCAAATATCCCAACCGACTATTTTTTGCCGATCATCCTTGCGCTATTCAGTGACACACATGACGAGTTGTAGCGCAATATCGAGAATCTCAGGAGGCAAAAATATATGTAGTCATTAAAGACAAAATACAGCATACAATAATGTATTTCAATGAGGAACCAACGCTAGAGTTTTCACGGTGCGTGTGGCGCCGCCGTGGCGGTGAAAGTGCGCACATCTCAGCCGGTCCTGCGGATGAGAGTGGCCACTTGTAGAGGCGATGCTGGCGCAGAACGCCGAAAGAAAATAGGACGCTCAAGTGTACTGTTCCGTATTCAAGTGCCACAAATATGTAGGAATGAGGGAGGATGTATCCCTCTGCCCTTCTCCTTCAAAACCTTATGAATAAGGTTTTGGGGTAGTCCTTTCAGTCTGCGGCTGTCTCGACTTTCGCTGATGGTGTCGATGTCTTCTTCGGCTGGAGGTACATGGACCGGGGAGCACCTCCACCGGATGTCACGTAACCACTGTAACCACTGGGTCACCGCCGTGGCAGAACCAGTATGCCCATTCGTGTGTGCCCAAAGCTCGAGTCACCACACTACAGACACTGCTCGTGATCAGCAACCGTCTTACGCATGGCGGGAACTGTGCCTGCAATACGCTGACGATTCATACGCAGCTGACGTGTGGGAGTCCCTCCTGCACGCCAACGATCAGATACAACAACGTCGGATAATGTCGCGCACATTCGAGGCTGTGGCATGACAAGAGACTGCCGCCGACTTTCTCAATGCAGCGTATCTGACCTCTGGAAGCTGTTCCCTTTTTCTGGGCACATTAAAACTTTACTCAATGTATCAATCAATCTTGCCTCAGTTGTAGCCGTTCCTCTGAGACTGCGCATTGCCTATTCACTCTTGATGGACGAGCGCTTTCTGATCCAGAATTACTAGTGCGTTTTGTCTGAAAAGGTGTACGCTGTTTTGAATCTGGTCGCTCATGTTAGGTAAGTTTCTTAGGTCATAGACGTTTGCTCGCTTATTTGATTCCGTGTTCTCAAAGAACTATGTTGCCGTTCTTCATAAGATATTTTAAAAAGTATTCGTATACCTGAATGTCTATATGCTACTGCAAAATTCGACTACATTGAAACAGGGCCTTGTAATAAATCCAGATTTTTCCCTTAGCATTCCCGTCACTGGGCTACTTATTGTTTTAGAACTTGTGACGGGAGCACCTTCTGTAAGCATTTGCACTCCTGTGTCGAATAATGGTTAAGCGCTGTTTAGCCACTGCATAAGCTTTTTACTTATGCCTTCGCTTACATTGCTCTTGGATGGTAAGCTAACAGTAAAGAGTACTCTTTTTTTTCTTGAAAAGAGATGCTAAAGTGAGTTGCTTAGCAATGCGAGTACTGCTGTTTGCTTATGTCACCTACTTCACCTCTATCCATGCAGATGGTAAGCTGCGACAATACTTTTCCAATAGATTGCTAGATACTCTTTGCGCTCCGTGCTTTTCATGCATCGAACAGCGCTTGCGCTGCTGCTTCAACTTGTAGGTACTGCGGACACTTGAGAAAAGTTAACATGGTGATGGTTCCTTGTAAGAGCTCGACATGTCTTAGAACGGTCTTATGCTGAATGTAGTCTGACACCTTGTGTGAATGACTGCTGCAGAAGAATGATACATGATCTAGTTGTGATGCAGTTCGCATGGCACCACTTTGCTTCATGGTCCTTCCTCATTATTGTTTCTGTGTGAGTGAGTCGCCGCGAGAGCATGCTACCGCTAGGTTGTCACAAGGACATATCTAGAAGCTGGAAGTCATCATTGTGGAATATGAGAGCTCGTCTTCGTTATGCGCGGCGTCATAGAGGATAGCTACACTGGCTTCATCCGTTCGTTTTACAGTGAAGATGCATATAGCTAAGAGGTGGGAAAATGTGGTGGACCGCGAGTGAGCAGGAATCTAAATCAAGGAGCGTCAATACGGCCTAATATCGCTGCAGCCGGCGATGGGTGCGGCAGGGGTGCCCCTGGTTCTTACACGCACAGCTTTACTTACGAATAACGTAATCGACGAAACCCACACGAAATCACAAAATATCACAGAAAGATTACAGAAAATCTAAATGGAAACACAGGAGAACCGCAGCTCTGCTGTTTCTGCAGATTTAACACCAGGTAGAACTCGGGTAAGTTTTTAAAAATTATATACTGCAGCGCAGGCAATAGCTGGCAGAACTCAGGAAATTGGGATAATTTTCGACTGTTAAAATCTTTTTCCGAAAAGCTAGCTCCCTGTCACTGTTCTTGTGACTGGAACCACATCGCCACACGAATCTTATATCGCACCAGTCAGCTTCAGGAGCCCTCCTGGCCTACTGGCTTATAGAGCCTGCGACTAAGTGAATGCATAGCACGATTACCATGTTCGTGCCTTCGATACGTGAAAATATTTTTAATCTTTTTGCGAATACACTAAAACATTTTATTAATTGTTCACGAAAAAGCCGCCTCTTTGTATGAAGCTTGTACTGGTTCTGAGATACTGAGGCCAGCAGCAACATGTGTGTTAATTACACTTAAAGTTTTAAATCCTAATTTCCACAATACAATGCGCGCGGTGACAACAGGTAGCTCCTAAGTCAGGTATGGCTCATGTATGTCTTAATAGGCCGCAGGAAGGATGCAAAGCAATGCGAAGTATCAAAGCGAAGGCCCTCAACTCGGAAGTTGGCTAATGTTCTAGTGGAAGCGTACTTTGTAATACGAAAATCAATGATGCAAAAAACAGCAAACGCATACAGAAAAAGCGAACATCTTCTTTCGCAACTGCATAGTCTATTTCAAAAATTGTGAATGTCAACAGACGTCGTCTCGTATGATTTTTTATTCACTTGATGTCACAAATGTGCAATTCGTGTAACAACTGGTACCTGTGCTCTCTCTCCTTTTCTTAAATTTCCTTCCCTGTAAATTCGCCTTATGTGAGAGAAAAAGGGAACAAGCCAGTATTGCTCTACAAAAGCCACCTCTCGTGATTTTCGTGTGCACTGATACTCACGCTTCACACT
The DNA here is from genome assembly GCF_013339695.2 of Rhipicephalus sanguineus. NCBI lineage: Eukaryota > Metazoa > Arthropoda > Arachnida > Ixodida > Ixodidae > Rhipicephalus > Rhipicephalus sanguineus. Next base: position 61,656,389 of record NC_051186.1, read on the forward strand.
CTTTTCTTTATGGTGCAAACGTATGATTCTCCGTTGTAGATCTCACTGCCAGATTTTATGTGGGAAGTTGAAAGGCGAAATTGAGTAATATTTCAACATTTTGCGACTGAGACGTTATTACTTCAGAGCAACGTTAGCTTTCAAAATATGTCTCTCTTCCACAGGGAAGGCACGGGGCTGTCGTATGATGCCAACAGAAGGCGATGGCTGCGAACCAGATATTACTAAATGGTATTACAACGCAGGAGAAGTTACATGTCAGAATTTTATGTATGGAGAGTGCGAGTCGCCAGGCAACACGTTTGACTCCAAGCAAAAATGTCAGGACACCTGTAAGGGTAAGCCGTGCTTTACCTTCTGCTGAGATGATTGTGTGCAGCATGTGGCCTCTTACACATCGAAGCGTGTTTCATCGGCATGAATACGTCTTTCTATTAGGCAAGGTGCTGTGAGCTTGCTAGTAAGCAATTCAAGAAATTACTATGGAGAACAGTAACAACGCTAAGTAAACCGCCAAAATGCACAACGGTTATTTTAGGAGTTCAAATTCAGGCATACTAGCTGGTGTGAACAAGATTTACGTTGCTACTCGGACAGACAACAGTTCTAAGCCAACCATTGCTTTCATTGGTTGATATTGGCGATTACGGAAGCATGGTAAATGATAATGGCATATTCATAATATGGAGGGCATGCAATCTTTATACGATGTAAGGCGCTATTTACACACTTGTATGGTATTTTCTTCTCGTTATGCGAATTTACAGAGTGGTTTGCGTTTACTGCTGTATAAGATTAGCACAATAACAGTATACTGTAGATATATGAATTCGTTTCATTACTTTTGTAACACTTAGGCGAGACTTTGGCCAGCTTCATCTCGCATTAAACTGCATTTAAAATTATATTTTGCCCACGTCTCTCACTTGACTGCAAAACGGTTAGCACGTTTAAAATGAATGAACAAAAAAGTTTTATTCAATGCACCATGATTTCAAACACAGATTTAGCGCGACTATACCCCAGTGAAGGAAAATTACGTCCCCTACATGCGCACTGTCGACATTTGGGGACGCAGCTTGTTTCGGTGTGTTCAGTCATTGGTATTCAAGAAAAAGCAAACAAATATTCAGCTGTGGATTGACTGAACCTGCTTCATACTCAGTGTCTTCCTCTTAGCTGAAATAGGGCTGCGCATTGGCGCAGACGATCAGTTTACTGAAAAGCTCTACAATACTGACGAGGTATGTAGGACATGGTGTGTTCCGGCATCTACATGGAGCCTGTAATTTTTATTCCTCTTATGCTGTAAAAATGCCACGTGACTGACTTTAGAAAAAATGAATGCTTCATTGCACTAAGTAGGATGAATTACAGAGGATATTGAAATTCACACATGATATGCAAATAGGCTTTGACAATAATTCACTGTTACAAGAGTAATAGCAATTATTATAGTACTGTTATGGTTACTGTTATATTACAGAGAGTGCCTCGGAGCAACGTTGAGTGAATTCGACACATGTAAGGAGAGTACTTCGCAACTCGCTACATTCTGGACACATTGGAAACGTAGAGAAATACAGGAAATATTGTTTAATAGAGTTGCAGAATAGGGTATTAGGGAGGTCATAACTGGTGGCTAAGCTCAGTTGGAAGTTAGCACTGCTCTTTGTGTGCCACTGGGACTGTTGTGCTTAGAGTAATACTGTAGATCTAACTACAAATTGGAAACATTGGCTCCGCTAGAGCTTTGCAAAACTATGCTTGTGTAGAATCGACAACAGAAGACATTTCGGGGATCCGTATTTGATGCGCACAGGTTATCCCTGCCTTAAATCAAACATAAGACACGCTGGGAGCTAGTATCTGTCTTGAATATCTGTGTAGCGGGGCTAGTACGCGCCAACAATAAGTATTAAGCAAATTAAAAGTTTTATTTTGGTTATAGTAAATTACGCTAACACTTGCGGGAGTATAATAAAATGCTTAGAATACTAATATTGTGCTAAGTAGATTTCGCGTTATTTGTGCACGGTAATCAATGTGCTTGTTAGGTTAATGCTCCATACTTGGCCACCCCGACGCAGGCGTTGGAAAAAGACCACAAGCTCCTGAGCAGAAACCGAAGCCACGTCCTCCTGCGCCAAGCCCTCCTGAATGGTCACCTCCTCCTAAGCGACGTCCTCCCAAAACAAGTCCTCCTTGGAGCCGTCCACCCAAGCGGCATCCTCCAAGGCCACGTCCTCCTAGGCCAAGTCTTCCTGAGTGGGCTCGTCCTAAGCGACGTCCTCCTAGACCGGATACGCACCCAAAACACCCTCGTAGGCCAAAGAAACGTGATTCAACTGAAGAAAGCGGGGAGAGTAAAGAGAGAAAGCCTCCTAGACGTAAGTACTTATCAGTACGAACAGTGTTTAAAAGTTTGAAGCGAACAACCATTGACAAACATGGCGAATGGTGTAGTTTATATTGAGGTTTCTCGCCACAAATTTCTTACGGCAGAATATTTCGAGAGCTCGTGGATTGGAGAGGGGGTAGGGGGAGGGGATGTTCAGCTAAAGAATTGCGATTTTTCCAATAACTTCGCTTTTTCTGACACACCTCTATGTTTATGTTTTGGTCGGGCATTTCTGGTAGCTATGACGCACATCTACCACACCCAGTACATTGACTACTACGAGTAGATTCGAAAATAGAAAACGGAAGCAAATACGCTTGTGTTCGAGAGCTCCCACTGACGTCGTCGATCTTTGAGGTCACAAGGCCACCTGTTCAGACCATTTTTTTTCTGGTGACACGGTGGCGAGAATCAGGGCCCGCTGGTAGAGACTGTGCATATGGCTATATGCCACTGTAATGCGAGTCCCTTATGTTAGGTCTCTACACGGTGGTGTTGCACACGAAAAAAACTGACGCCATTTTTCTGTTCGTCAGGCGCTCATTTCAAATCGAAAAGTAGGATCCGTGGGCGGTTTATCGAAAGCAATGGATGGTGAACCAGAGCGATGAGCGGTGAAGCGGAGCGATGAGCGGTATTTTCACCTTCGCCCAGCGTGGGGAGAGCCCTGCTTTAGACGTACTGGGAAAGTAATGAAGTCTGCGTCACGCGCAGGCTAGTTCGCCCTTATCAATTAAATCTCCGTAACAGTGGCAGAATGCCGTGGAGACGAACGTACGTCCTCGTGGTAGGCTTTGTGATCCATACCACAGTAATGTGTAGGCCTTGCACGAGTGGAGGGAGCATCTAGTGCCTAGAAAGCGATAATATCGTCAAAATTGGGGGACCCTTAAGCTTCACCTTTAAGAGTTGAACGCGATAGCGAAATCCGGCCCCTAGTGCGCACTTCAACCACTAAGTGCACACTTATTAATGTGTGTTCTTACACACACACGCACGCGCGCCCAGACGCACGCGCGCGCGACGTGGTCAGGACAGGAAAGCGGAGTTCAAACGCCAACAACGCCATGAAGATGCCTTGCTGAGAGCCAGGGAAGCTGAAATGAAGCGTCGTCGTCGTGATGTCGATCACAGGCGTCAACGACGCCAAAATGACACAGAACTTCGAGCTAGAGAAGCGGAGGCCAAGCGTGGGCGTCGCCAAGACAACCCTGACATGAGAGCGACTACTTGACATGAATGTCCCGCCGGCATTCATCATTAGCAAGGGCTCTGCTGTAGTCGCATGGCCTCCGAGTTGGCGGGCGCGCGACGCGTTTGCCATCTCGGAGGCTATAATGTTTGATCTTTGTTTGATATGTTTTCCGCTAGATGGGCATAGTTGTCCATTTTGGAGTTGTTTGTAATTTTGTGTGTGTGTGTGTGTGTGTGTGTGTTTTTAGCATGAACGTAGTTTGATGGCCTCGCCAATGCGCCTACAAATCGCCGAATGGGATAATTTTCGTTGTGGCACCTGCCGAACAAAATAAAGAAGAATCCCTCAAGGCTGTGCCTAGTTTGCAAGACACACGGCAAGAAGTCCGAGAGCCGATGTGAGTAAGAAAGACGTGAAGTTGGTCTTCACATGCCTGTGTACTTCAAAGTTTTTCACACACGAAAATCGCACTGAAAGAGTTGATGCAGTTAAGCTTCGCCTTGCGCGATTATGCGCTTCTGCCATGCAATATTAAATGCGTTAAGGACACTCCTTCCACTACATGGCATTTATGTAGTCTTTTTTTTTTTTCGAAGCAGTGGCAAGTAACATTATGGCTTTGTGGTAGGACACCTGCTTGGCACGCGAACGGCCCGAGTTCGATCCTAATGGAACCGAAGATTTTTATTGTTTATTTTATATTCTTCTTTCTCGATTTTTCGGTCACGGACGATTTTTCGCTCACAACCAACGACGCCGACAGCGACATCGACACCGGAATTTCTGCGACACGAGCTCTCTAACGCTATCGCGTTAAAAACATGTATACAAGCTGATGAGTCTGAACCACAAGTCACTAACAGGTCGCATAGTCACGGCTAATACAGCATCATGGGCGTCGCTTAGAGCTAGAGCATTGGGATCATCTTGTACAAGTGGGAAGTTTGAAACCTGATGACACATGCTCTTTCAAAAAGAGCATATCTTTACTACACTCAAATGAGGTCTTCCGTCTTTTTATCTTAAAGTCTGTGATGAAGGACAGGCACTGTGTTTTTCCTCTCGACAGCTGCTTTGCTTTTACGTACCCAGTGTTTCCCAGTATACGTCGCTCCACCAGAGCCCAAGTTCCATCGCTTATGTGGATCCCCAAAAAGCATGAAACTGGACCCTGGGTTTCAGTGGGACTAGGTTTCGCGGTTAGGTGCATTGCAGGTATTACTCTTTTCTTGCGTCTCATTTAGTGTTTATTGCTTTTGATATACGAAACAAATTTTGTAAAACTGTACTAGGAAAAACATGATTATAGTTTATAAATGCCCTAATGCAAACAGCTAGCTTTCAGGTGGCTTACTTGGACATAAAAGTGCTGCATAAATGAGTTTTTATTGCAAGTAAAGCCGTGTCCACGAGACTTTACAACAAACATAAAGAACACAGCAAATCCTACAGAGCAGAGGAATAAATGATTAAACGCGCGTTTAACGACTGCAATGTATTAAAGCAAATATATGCTGTGGAGCTGTCCTAGAAGAAATTATTGTGAGGCGAACACCTAACATGGCTCATGAATTGAAAAAAAAAAAGTTGCCATCCGGCTTCGCGTACGGTATGACCCCTAAAATCAGGTGCGGCAATACCGGAGGCTGCGCAACACCGGATGAAATGCAGAATACTTAAAGGGGAAGAGAGGGGAGTATATGGGTGATAAACAAGATGTACTTACCTAGGTAAACGTTGAAAAATTCTAAACGGTAAAAGCTCAATAAATTCTCTCGAAGTTACGCATACGAGAGAGTCAAATTTAAGCGAGCGTTTCAGCACATAAGACCCAGTAACTTATTGCAAGAGCTCGGCCGAAATTCACCTGTATTTCAAAAAGAATGTTAAATAGGGGTGTACCATATTTAAGTATTCTAGTCGCCCGTTGCGGCTAAAGTGTTTTATCTAACGTGGTTAACCCCTTAACCGTTTTGATAGTTGGGATGTTGTCTCCTTGAAATGGAGATTTTTTAATCCATTATGGAACACCTGTATTCTAAAAAGCTACTTCTTACAGTTCAAAAGAAATTGAAGGACATACAAAGGCAATTTAGCTTAATGAAGTTTACTGTTGCTTACGAATGGATGAAAGGCTGGCTACCTGCTAATAATTAACAGTAAAAAGGAAACGTTATCATGAGCACCGCCATAAATTTTCAGCATTGTGAGAATGGTGTCATCACTCTGGCAATTTTAATATTCCTGACAAAAACGAAGACTTTTGCATCAATTGGACAAGCTGTACTCGTCCGAAACAGCTTAGGAGACGTTCGGCGAGAACGAGCTGTGCTCTTCCGAAACGGTAAAGAGTTTCAGCTGTGAGTAACACATCTAGAGGGCGTAGCCTGCGAATATGAACAATAACACTCTCATATTGACGTTATGGTATGAAATTTTTCCTGTCATTTCAGACGTGACCAAGATGGTATCTTGATGCACGAGACGACTTCTCATATAGCAGGAGTTGCGAAACTTTCACAAGCACACATTGCGAATTCATAGCGAAAAAAATTGACATTCCGTTTGGCTCCGCCAGCAACGGTGTACTGTGCAGTAGCACATTCAACATCAAGGTTAGACGACGCTAGGCCGTTGCTTAGCAGGTGCTTCTCTCTCGTTAAACTGAATTTAGAAAGCCCCAAGACAATTTTGAGCATGGGCCGAACCTATTATCAGCAGAACCCTTCTAGGCTTATCGGAGCTCAATTTCGACCAACCTTATCCCAAGTTCAAGTTTCCGGTGGCTCTGGCCATGCCATGGGCATGTTCTAAACACTGAACCACACATTCTCATACATATCCTGCTGGCTCATTGCCTGGTTGTACATTGCTTCTTGCATTGACATACCTATGCATTTACCCGCTGAGTCCTGCTGAAGAGTCGTGTTCTTTCTTGACAGCCGCAAAGTTTCGACTGGTAGGGTACACAGTGGACCACTTTACACGCATAAGGCGGTTTCACCGTATCTTTCACTTACACAGTTAGGCTCAATGATCAAGGAATTTTGACGAATGAAAGCGGCCATATCATGGGGAATTACCAGTCGTGTAAACAGCATTTTAACCGAAGAACAGGAAAATAAATGCCAGAAAAAATTGAATTGCATCAGCACCGAAGGATAGAATACCGTTCCAAATCGTGCACACAAACATGGAAAAGCACCAAGGGAACGGAGCGCGTGCCGTGTGCAATGATACACCAACCATCTTATATACTGCTATAGTCTCTTGACCCGCCGTTCAGTAGCAATGGGGATATTTCTGTTCCAGATAATCAAGCATAAAAAGTTCACGGAATATGCATAAATTTACGATGGGCATGTAGATTTCTCTAAGACAGGCAGATTCTTATTGTAAACTTGCGTACTATTAAAGAACCCTATGGAAAACCAAGTGGCACTGTCTTAGTGCTGTACCTGTTTATTGGACCAGTGGCGCGCTGGGTACTGGGACGCTGGCACGCTGCACGAGGCACACTGGACGCTGGCGCACTGCCACTGGGCCACCAGTTACGGGCCGAAATCGGGCTTTTACATTGTTTTTTAAAACTGTGGTCATACCCAGATCTTAATCAGGGCTGAAACGCGAGCACTGCGACAAAAAAAGAAAAAAAAAACCTAAAAAGACGAGCGAGCGGCAGTCGAACCCACCAACTCGATGCACCGTGCACCGTGAATCTGACACGTTACCGCTGCGCCACACCTAAAAGACGAGAGGTGGCTTCTTTTTTCTTCATGTTATAAATACTTCCGGTAGCCAGTATTTTCATTTTTATTGTTTAGAAACGCCGATTTCAGTCTCTTCGTGCTCGCGAGAAGGTAGTTAAGAGAAGGTAGTTATTTTTTGTCATGTGCTGCCTAGGATCAGAACGTCGATATGGCACGTTTTGCCGCAAAAAAATATTAGCGTAACCGCGGATGTGTTGCGGCAATCGCAATGACTCGCTAAGCAGTTAGTCATACTATATAAAAAACAGTGTGCATCTGACATGCACACTGAACACTTTAGTTTTCGTCACCCGTTTGAACATATTTTCCGTCCTCTTTGTTTAGGTTCCGCGTACTATACAGCCACAGTAGTTCATCCTAGCCGAACCGACCGTTAGGCTTCTGTGCTCCGTGCGCCACGTTCGCTGTGATGAACGTGGATATTCAATTACGAAGAATCTAATAACCGTTTAAATGCAGTTTCGATCATACCTGACTCAAACGGGGCCATATTTGCACCTTACACTACATGAATCAGAAGGTAAAAATGCCGAGATTGAGCGTTACATTGGCTCACTGTTGCCGGTGACGTGCGGCTTTCAGCGGTACGAGCCCATATGGAAGAACTGGACTGGCTGCTAGAGTAGGTTGATGTCATTATCAGACTAATACTAATGTCGTATTGTGTTGCGAATGATAAGTTCTTTCGATGCGGTTATTTGAGCTACATTCACGACACTCGACCACACACTTCAGAGAAAGCGCGCGCGAGTTCGGCAGATGATTGCTTTGGTGAATATGTACGTCCGTCGTTTAACAAATCTAAAGCTAGATATGTGTAGGACACAGAATAGAATAATATTTTCAAGATATTCGATAAGTTTTTCTTTTGACTTTTCGCGACCCAATAACAAATCTTATATGAATTCCACTTAGCGCACCCACTTTTTCCAATGTGCTGCCAGTGTTTCCAGTGCGCAGGCAGACACTGTACAGCGTGACCAGTGCCTCCCAGTGCGCTGTAAGACAATGGGCCACACTGTACAGTATTCCAATCGTCTTTCAGCGCACTGGGCGGCACTGGCCACGCAGTACAGTCTGTCCCAGTGCCTTCCAGCGCGCTTTAGTACACTGGGACAGACTGTACAGCGTTTCCAGTGCCACCCAGTGCGCTAAAAGGCACTGGGAGGCACTGGCGATGCTGTTTTTTTTCGATAGGGAAGTTTTTCAGATTACCGAGTCCCAATTATCCGCTGGCGTTCCCGTCGTGTGAGCAATAAGTATTTGATAATCCGCAACACCCTTAGTTCCCAATGTAACGTTTTACCGTTTACGCAAACGAAAAGAATACTGGGAGAATCAAAATAACCTTGCACGGCCAATGCTGGTTGCTTCGCCAATGCTGGTTAGGCAAAAGGGCGTTTTGGTTGCTTGAAATCGTTTTATGAGTGCAAAGCGGTTTACACATTAAACTTATACATTACTTAGACATACATAGTACTTACACATTAAAAGTTTTTCATCAAACACGACAAAGAATACAATTCCTTCCGAGAAGATGCAGTGAAACCTTCTGAAACCGCAAAGCGTGAAGGCGTAACTGAATATTCAGAGCTCGGAGATCGAACAACTCTACTACATTGATGAAGAGATGTTTCATTTCACTCTTTGTTTAACCTCTGGAGCCCCGATAATACTTGAAACTTGTAGAGTTGAAGTGAATCCGGTGACGACACCGCGTGTTGCACGAATGCTAGTATCATCCGAACATTGATTTCACATTGCAGGTAAACTACCCACAAAAGGCGGTGCTTGTGCAGCAAGACCACGAGGAGGAGGCTGCGATGAAGATTCCGAGAAGTGGTTCCATAACCCAGGTTTTTATACTTGCAGCAAAGTTGTACCAGGGCGATGTGCAACGATAGGATCATTTTTCGACAGCTGCGAAGCATGCCAACAAAAATGCATCAGTAAGTTAAGCTCACATTGTTTTCTTCAGCGACATATTCAAGTAATGTTATCTCTAGTGAAATTGCCCTTACTAGAAAGTACGCTGATCGCGATACGTTAACATGAAACATCAGAAAATATCAATGGTCGCATACAACTTACGAAGTCCGGAGAGGACCCGCCCTAGCCCTAACGACTGAAGCTAGGCGGCTGATTGCTTCTGGTACTAAAGAAATAGTCCCTCTAAAAACTCGGCAATGTTTGCCGCAGGCGGCGTCACCAGCCGTACGACTCATGACGTCAGTCAGGGGTGCGCGCCCATTGGTGCAGGCACGTGTGCATCCGCCTTTGATAAAGGAATGCCGCGGACTTCTAAAATTGTATCCGAATATACTTAATGCGTATAAATGGCTGGACCAGGATCAACAAATGCCGAGCATTAAAACTGCCGTAGATCCATACGTAGAATACAGGAGGTCTAGAAAGAAGTCCCTACACATTTTTAAACAGGAATATAGTATATGAAGCCGTACAGAAGGCGAGATCACACCTGCAAATCTCTCCACTCCCTACACAAAGTGCGCAGCAATTTCATTTTTTGAAGAGGTATTACCGGTACTATACACAGTGTGCAGCAATTTGCATAGCGCCCGTAATACATTTTTAAAGATTAAGGAGGCGGTGTTGGAATAAGTGCACTGTACAGAACAAGATGCCCGGAGGCGCAGAACAATCTACGAGCGTCTACGTGGTTGCTGCTGTGCCTATAAAACCACTCCTCGGGCTTACGGTAGCCAAGTGCATTCCATTCAGAGTAAACCCCTTTGGCTCTCACAGTTTATTCTGAAAGCTGGTCAAACTCAGCATTTTTGCTGCTCTCTCTGCGAAGTTGCGCGATGGCAACGGAGTACTGCCGCAGTTGGCAACGAGATTTGTTCATATAAATACATATTCACAACCAAGAATTTTCTATGAAGCAGTTACTATACAATGATGAGGCGCCACAGACGAAGTTTCATAGCGTTATCACTTGGAGTAGTAGCGTTGTGTTTTGCGTGAGAGTGCAGTGAACAGAACGACAATTGTATATTTGCGTGTCATTCATTAGAGCCTCTGTAATGGCCGATGTATGAAAGCAACTCATATAGTCATAGTTGCAGCTCGCGCATAGCCCACATTGATATATATTCCCGATTTTGGTACGACTGTATTCGCGCAACTAGCACCTAACACCTCAATGCTGCATCTAAGATATTGATAAGTTATTAGGCAATCTCGGTTATGTAAAATGTCGACCCTGCCGCAAAACTATCATAATCATGAACGGGTATGTGCCAAAGAATTTGAGCAAATACCACTACTCACCGCTAGGTCGTGGCCTACAATAATCCTGATGGGTGAGAAAACGAGTACAGATATAGAGTGAGAAAGAAAGAAACAAGGAGAGAAAGAAGCAGAGAGAGGTAAAGAGAGATATAAAGAAAGAGAAAGTGAAAAATTCTTGCCGAAAGTAAATTCATCACGAGGCGGGAAACCGGGATACGAACCCGCGTACCCTCAATCCGAAGGCTAGCGTCCTACCCACTCGGCTATCCAGGAACGCTAACAGAGCAGAGCATAGTCTTGTATATTATGGTAAGAGGGTGGGAAAGGGTAGTAAGTATGCATAAGGAGAGAAAGATGTGATGGTTAGGAGGAGGGAAAGGAGGAGGAGAGAGAGTAAAGCATAACACAGAAAGAATGAGAAATAGAGAGAGAAATGCAGAAAGAAAAAGAGGGACAGAGATAACATCAACGAAAGAGAGAGAAAGGAGCAGAGAGAGAGAAAAAGTTACAAAGAAAGAGAAAGAGACAAATCTGTGCCGAAAAAAAGAAAATCCTTCACGAAAAAGTCTTCTTTGCGCCCACCTACCGAAGGAGACATCGCAGAGAACCTGCGTTCTATAGTGTACATAGCCTTGGTTGAGCCCGATCGTGTCCAGAGAGTCATGGGGCGTCCTAAGAAGTGCGTACTCCCGAGGAGGAAGCCGCGCATCTCGAAGCTAGACGTGTCGGTAGAAGGGGAGTACGAGCGGCGGCAGACACCCGCTTGACTGTGCCAAGCTTCGCGCCGACGACGATAGGAGCCGCGCGTATATGTATAAGTATGTATATATATATCTCGAAAAATGCTAGACGTGTCGGTACGCCACGAAACGCAGATCCTCCACGGTAGCTAACGGCGAGCGACCGCTGGCGGACTCAGAGACGGCACGCTTATGCATTACCAGCGAGATGGCGCTAGGAGTGCGATGCGCATTTAAAAGTCGTCGGTGAGCTCGCTCGTGCGCACGGAGAATCGCGCGGTTTTCTCGTGATGAGGGGAAGAGGGATGTTTCAAGCTTTCACCGTATGTCCGGGCTCATGTTACGGAGCGTACGAGTCACTCGAGCTCACGCCGCTAAACGAACAAACAGAAGATGAGCGCGAACTTCAAGTGTTCGACACTTAATAGGAGCGCTGCTCAAACTGCTGTCGTATAAAGGCATTGCTCGCCATGCGGCGGAACGACTTTTTTTCTTCATAATGCTAGCGAAAAGGCTTGTTCGACTTAATAAGCACTACTTGCGAGATGGAAACCGCAGCCATGGATGCCACACGTTTAGTGGTGTGATGAATACTAAAATTTGCAAGCGGAAAAGGTGACTAGCATGAGCGAGGCACAGTATTAGACATCACTGATAAAATAACTTGAGTTTGACCCTCTTGATGTCCATAGCATGATATGTTCACCGCTAACAAATCACAGAGTAAGATATATAAACGCAAAACTAGGGCTCTCGGTGTGCTGCACTCGTAGGAAAAATTATTGCCAGTTCCCTTTTCCACTGATTCATGCCATGCCACATATATAACAATTCAAAGGGGCCCTGCAACACTTTTGCAGCATGGTCAGAAAACGCTGTCGATTGGTAGTCCAGGCTCCCGAGAGCACGGGAGCCAAATGCGCGCGGCCTAGCATTTACAATAAATCATCAAAGTCAGCTGAAAATCGCTTCCTCTTCACTTGAAAAATGATGCTATTTACTAAAAATCACTGCGTCACTTACACAAGTTCCTCGCCATTGGCTTATTTGAACATAACGCGCTCGGTAGTTACTGCGGCCGCCGCGGGAGGCTGTCACTTCACCGCGCGCGCGCGCGATCGCACTGAAAGTACGCCGCGCGTTCGAAGAAAACAAAAGAAGTGCTCAAGGTCACGAGGCGCGCGTGCCGTACCTTCTTCCCCGTGCTACCCCTCCCTGCTTAGCTTCCAGCGCTTTCGTCAGGACGAGAGAAGAGAGAAAGCAGTTACAGCATGTGACAAATTCTAAATCATTTTACAGCATGAACGGATTCTAATTTTTTTCTGCGGTAGTCAATTCGGGAGGAAATAAGCTCCTTTAGTGAGGCCCTTCCATGGCTTCTTGAAAAAGCGTTGCAAGGCCTCTTTAAAGGGTAGCTTATGGACCAATGTAAGGTTGGAAGTCATGTTGAAGCGATGTCCTCTGTATCGCGTCAAAGTTCATGCTACTGTTCGGTGATGTGCACATCAGGAGTGGTGGTCGTCAGCGTAATCGAGCAACGCTTCATTATGGCTTGCACAATCAATGTATATTACAATGTCATAAATGCGGATAGCCAACACTGCAAGACTTGGTGTTGCGCCGACATTACACTTGCATAGGACCTTTCTCCTAAACAGCTGGAAGTACTCACGTGGCTCTGTGGTAGTAGACTTGACTGCGACCCAGAATGCCTCGGTTCCATTCCGAGCCATGTTTTTGAGTCTTTTCTTGGATCGAGATTTTTCGCTCACCAGCAACGTCGTCGCCGCTGGTAATGTATTTTTCTGGAACACGGGTTCTTTAACGCTATCACCTTAACATTTCCAAAGTCCATAGTTCCCGTGGCTGCCGCGGGAAACCACCGCGCGCCCGCGGGCACACTCGCGATCACGCTGAATGTAAGCCACGTATTCCAAGAAAAAAAGAAGTGCTTAAGTTCATGAAGCGAGCGTTACGTACATTCCACCGTGCCGCCCATCCCTGCATGGCTTCGAGTGGTTTCTTCAGGACGAGAGAAGAAAGAAAACAATTACAGCGTGCGACAATCTTTGTAACTCCGCTCATGCTGAACGGAGCCTAAAAATTTTTGCGGTGGTCCATTCGTGAGGAAATAAGCTCCTTTTTTGAAGCCGTTCCACGACTACTTGGAAATAACGATCTCTGAAGAGTTACCGCGCATATTTAAAGAACGTTATACATCTGGCAGGTCGCAAATAACCAAAGAGATTAACAGGTTATATTGTTTAGGGTGCGGTCATGTCGTTTCTTGTTTTTATGTCTTCGTGATAGCTGTGCACTTAAAAAAAGGCTTTGTAGCGGAGTAAGCACATAAATAAACAGTAGAAGAAGACTATGCTTGCGAAGTTCAGCGCAAGAGAATACGTCATTTTGAGAATAGCACACAATACTTCATATTTTGAATTATCAACAACGTGTATCAAATACACCAGGTTATCTAAGCACACGTTATCACACATTTTTTGCCTATAGTTTTCTTCAATGATCGGCCGGAAATATGCAGCGTCTAACTTTTTGTACTTTTTTCTCACTTTCAGAACACAGAAAGAACTTGTGTGATTACATTCACTGAAATGTAGCCGCCAAGCAGGAACAGAAATGGGCGTCATCTCGTATTTCTAAAATAAGCGTAGGTTGTAGAACGTATGAAATTTGTAATAAAGCTTTCATGTGAAAATTTAGTTATTTAAGCATTGAAGCTACCTAGTTATGTTCACCCGGCCGTAGACATAACTACGCTGATCATGTTGAAATTACGCAACCCTATTTGATAGTTTTTGCGACCATTTTCTTTCAGTTAAATTATTTTTTTTTCTCTGCCGGTCGTTTCTTGTGTTTTTGTACAGGTGCACTGTATTAGCGACATAAGCCTGGTATTCTTTTTAACGTGGGTAACAGCACGTGAAAGAATGGAGTACAAGAGGCACTAAACGTTTCGTGGCTTTTTGTGAGTGGTACAACATTCATGTTGTACCACTCATGGGTAGAGGACGCGCGTCAGGATGCTGCCCGCCATCTATGCTGATCGTACACGCAAGTTACTATGAGGACGTGCGTGTTCTCCTGCAAACATAACAACAGAAGAGATCCGCAAAAAATGAAGCTGCTGTGTTCATATTTAAACATATTTCAACATCTGAAGAAGGACTTGTAATATGTAACCTCTATTAATGAATTTCGATCGGCACCTTCAAGAAAAAAAACTGCTTCAATGTTTAAAGTTCCTAGTGACTCGTTGGCTGGCACGTGGTATCACTCTGTATCTAGCAAAATATCTATCTTCTAGATAAACTACATACACGTGCAATGAATTATTGTTTGTTCATTTATATGCAACTTATTTGTGGCTTGAAGACTAAGCGATTAGGGAAGAATTGTGGTCTGTATTCTATGGTGTCGCTTTGTCAAAGTGGTATTATTTATTGATCGATAATAAATACTGTACTTATAATGCGGCATTTGTACTATTTGGCTACCGATTTGGCGGAAATAATTACTGACATGGTTAGTTTGGCCAGATTTAGTTTAAGTTCTGGCTGTTTTTCAAGTCCACCCAACGGTTACCCTGTTCCACGGGGTCATAGTGAATTTAGCTGAATCTGGATTGTGAATTTCTTTTCTAGTGTACCTTGCCAATGCAGCGACCGAACAGAACGTTTATGGCTGAAGGGTGGGTGCACAGCCCCGCTGATGCTAGAACTCGTCCGCTATAACAGGCTTTTTGCGTGCTTCGCCTGAATATAACTGTCTCGACACCTGCGGGACCTAGGGCCAAGAGTGCAAAACAAGAGCCTGCAGAAACAATACGCCTCATACGACGGATTGCGAAAAAAATCTGGTTGCGTTAACACCAACAAAGCTCACCTCCTTGTGCAATCTATAGAGCCACAAAGACTCTTTTATCGCACCCACTTTCATCATCTCACGATGGCCAAGTGGGCTCGTGCAGAGGTGAATAACCAGGAAGCCATGTTGGCAATTACTGGACTTTCGCGTATCACTCCATTGCCAACACTTCAACAAAAGTCCCAATTCGAACAACAGCACTCATTTGAGTGTTCTTGCTTCAGTTAGAACCATTCCGCTGAGGCTCTGAGGGTTACCCATTCCAAACGAATGCGTGTGTTCTCACTCGAAAGTACTCTTCGTCTTGCCTGCCAAGCAGTTCTCTTTTTGAATCTGGTAGCACATGTTAGAATTTTTTTTAGTTCACACTCGTGTGTTCGCTTATTCAATTACGTATTCTGAAAGAACAATGTTTGCCTGTTTTTATAGAATACTACTTTTTCAATTATTTTAATCCCTCAACGCCTATGAGCTACTGTGTAATTCGACTACATCGAAACAGCCAATTGTTGAAAAATGAAAATTTCCCTTTAACAATCACATCGCAAGGTTATTTATTTTATTGGCACCTGCGTTGCGAGCACCTGCCGTAAGCACTTGAAAACGTGTACACGTGTTACACAATTGTTAGGTGCTGTATAGCCACTGCATAAGCTTTCCCGGTAAATATCGGCACACATTACGCAAGCATGGGAATCTTACAGCGAAGAGCAGTTTTGTTGTGCGGAAAAGGATGCTAAATTGCATTCCTTAGCGATGCGAGTCCTGCTGTTTACTTTTTGCACCTACTTCACCTATATTCATCAGGATGGTAAGCTATGACAATATATCTGCTATAAATCGCCATCTAGTGATTTACACCCGTATTCAGAAACGCTCCTTCACTTGAACTTGACTTGATGATGATGAAAAAACATTTATTATAAAAGAAAAAAAGAGAGTTTGGGGGCCAAAGCATGACCCCGGTACATGGTCGGCGTCCCTAGTCCGGGACACCGCATGACGAGGCCCCGTCTCGCGCCCGTCGCACCAGAGCCCGTTGCGACTCCAGTGAGGAGCAGTTGAGGAGGGCAGTCTCCCATGCCTCTCGTGAAGGGGTAGGGGAAGGGGGCAGGTCGGGATTTTTAGTACATGCCCACACCATGTGGAAGATATCGCAGGTCTCCCCACAGTGCGGGCACCGCCCATCCGTGTTTGGATCGTAGTGCTTTAATATTGCAGGGCAGAGTAGAGTACCTGTCTGCAGGCGCCTTAGAGTTCGCTCATCCGCCTTACTCAGACCCTTTGCAGGAGCCGGGAAAAGGCGGTGAGTGTCGCGATAATATGAGAGAATTTCTTTGAACCGCAGAAGCGGTGTATTGGCCTCTGAGTCATAAGAGCCAGGGTGAGGAGCCCGGTGGGTAAGCGCTCGGGCGGCCGCGTCAGCGGCCTCATTACCTCGTAAGCCCTGATGGCCAGGAGCCCATATAATGCGTTTCGGGGTCGGATCAATGGCAGCCCGTTTTAGAATGAACTTGACTTGCCACCGCCTTCAACGCATTTCGAACGCGCTGCCTTTAGGCTGTGCCAAGGCAGCAAAAACGCGTTTCGAACGCACTGCCCAAGGCGGTGGCAAGTCAAGTCGAGGAGCGTTTCTGAATACGGGGGTTAACTTCGTGTTTTTTTACGCACATGACAGCGCTTGCACTCCTTGTTCAACACATGGGGACAGTGGTAAGATAAGACAGACAAGCAGGCAGGCAGGCAGACAGACAGGAAAATTTTATTAGCAAGTGTGTTTGGACCCCCTGGGTCCCTGGACCACCGCGTGGTCCCACGCCACGTCTACACGGTCATGCCTCTCACCGCGATGACATCGGCAGCCCGAGTCACCGCAGCAAGTTGCAACACCGGGTCGCCAGACGAGAGCAGGACTTCCCAGTCCTCCCAGCTGGAGATGGCAGGCTGCCCCCGCGGGGGAGAATTGCAGGAACCCATTTCCCATATTCTTTCCGGTAGCATAGGAAACGTTAACTTGGTTATAAATTGTTGTAAAAGCTCGAAAAGTCATGCTTGAAACGTTCTTACACTGATTATAGCCCGACAGTGCATGTGAAGGAGTGCTGGGAAACAAGTAAGCATTGGTCTAGGTAATAATAATATCTGCGGTTTAATGCCGCAAAACCACCATATGATTATGTGGGACGCCGTAGTGGAGGGCTCCGGAAATTTCGATCATCTGGTACATTTGGAAAGGACCCACTAGGGCGTAATTCTACCTTCACACTTTGTTGATGCTTCTGCTGATGATGATGATCAATTATGCTTGAGCGCTACGTAACGGGTGAATCACTAAGTCACCCACTCGTTGTACAGTTTACATATTTTCATGCCTGGTGCGCGTTATGGGTTCTGCTACGCGATATTATATGTGCCAAGGATACTCCTTGCTCTACATGACATTTGCATAGGATTTTTTCAGAATAAGCTTCAAGCAGCGTCGGGGCTCTCTGGTAGAACATCTGCTTGCTACGCACAACGCCTGGGTTCCATTCCCACTCGAATTTAACATTTTTATTATTTATTAATTTCCATCTATCTCGAATGTTAGCTCTCGGACAGCGCTGATATGTTCGCTCGCAACCAACGACGCGGATGCTGACACGTGAATTTAAGCAAGATGAGCTCTTTAACTTTAAAACACGTAAAACTAAACTCCAAGACCGATGAGGGCACGTTCTAAATGTGTAAGTTATGCAGAAAATTATAAACGCAAGCGCTTATTTACTACCCCCCACGGTTATGCTGCGCGACCTCAGACCCAAAGGTCTCGGGATCGAATCGCGGCTGCAGCGGCCGCATTTGGGGTGGAGACGAAAGTCGCATTTGATTTGTTTGCACGCTAACGAACCCCTGGTTGTCTATGTTTCGACAGCTCTCCACTACGGCGTCCTTCATAATCATATGTTGGTTTTGGGAAGTAAAAGCCCTACAATTGTTATTTTACTTATCTATTAAAAATCCGCATTTGTGCTCGTGCGTTGCGAAAAATTCCATGACAAGCCGTCTTTCGCGTAAAAGAAAAGCTATGGCTTGAGTTGAATTTTTTTGCATAAGCATTAGGCATTGTTTTGGAACTTTTGCGGTTTCTGTATGCCTCCTTTGTCTTGGGTGTACTACTTCATCTGACCAAAGCTTTTGTTCAAGTGACCTTAGGCTATAACCGCGTCTGATCTAACATTAGGATAATCTCGAGGGCTGCTCTTCATAATGGAGTGGTAAAGCGATTGTCGTAACGACGTGGCATGTCTACAATAGCGTTTAAACAGCAAAATCAGCTGTTGCCTTATTCGTTCTCATCAGATGGCAATTACTGAAGAAGATGCCTGCGCGCCATGCGCAATTAGCTATCCCTTATCGGGCATCAGTGTGCAGTGCAATATTTCTCACCAAGACATTATGCGGCTTTATTATTGTGCTTATTTTCGCTGCTCCTATAAAATTAATTGAGGCGTTTTTTTTTTCTCTAAAAGAGAAAAATCCACCTAAAGTAAAACTGACGAAAACGCAGTTGTTTGCTGCTGACAGTAGGGCGGGGCCTGCTGCCACAATTTTTTTGCCACTGTGCTCCTGTCACCACAATACCTCGAACCTACATTGAGGCTCAAATCTATATAGCCCACTATCATTGGTATTGGGGTGTAAACTTTAAATTTGGCTGTTATAGATTGGAACAATTCATTTGCGTTCAAATTGGATACGCAAAATGAACCTAAATTGCAGCGAATGAACGATATACCAATCAAAGTGGAAGTTTGGGCTAGTTGGTGGTTCATGATCGAAGTACATTGCGCGGTGGACAACACGGACATCAATAAGACGGGGACAAGCACTTGTCCCCGTCTTCTTGATGTCCGACAATATTTCGCGACAAAATTAACATCATCCCTGTGCTCTCGTCAGTGCCATATTTTGTTGCATAGACGTTACCGACGGCAAGACTTGTAGAGCGGTTGGTCTTACCAGGCATTTAATCGCTCAGAGATAAAGCCATACTTGGTCTCATAATATTCGCTGCATACTTCGATGAACTTTTAGGGGCGAAGCTCCTTAAGGCGGCACCCGTTCGTCCCTCGTAGTCGTAGTAGTAGTCGTAGTGCGTAACCAGTCTTACGCTTTGACCTCCAAGGTGGTGCCGGTGGGAGATTTTTCCTGTGCGTTGTTGAACAATAAAAAATGCGCAGCGTGCGCGTTAACTAAAAGCCGAATTCTTCTGTCTCTCATTCCCCATTAGCAGCCATTGGCATGTTCCAGTAAGAAACGTTAGTAGAAGTAGAAGTGTAAGTGTTAGCTAAAAGCCGACTTCTTCTGTCTCTCATTCCCATTAGCAGCCATTGTTTACCTCCAAGGTAGTGCCTGGTGAGATTTCTCCTGTGCGTGATTAAACAATAAAAATTTTGTTCAAAACGCCGTTGATTGATGAAATAAACCAACGAAAGACGCCAGATGTTTTGTAAAAGCAAAACGAAAGAACGCCAGATGTTTCTAAAGCAAAACGAAAAGACGCCAGCTGCTTAACGAAAGACGCCAGATGTTTCCTAAAGCAATGGTTTTCTAAACAATGAAAATTCACAGCGTACATGTAAAATTAAAGTGAGCTGCAAGTCGTCATAACTCATCGAACCTTTAGTATAAACGCGCCCGACCTCACGTCGGTGATGATGTACTGGGCAGAATTCACGGAAGATTCACGGTTTACCGATGAACCTCCGCAGCTTCGCCCACTCATCATCATTCACTCCGTGGATATGCTGTGATTTTTTAAACTCATTAAACTGGGTGTACTGGAAGCAACTGCCAAGGACGAATATTTCAACCGCGTACATTTCAGCCGTAACAATGTCATATTCAGTAACATAAAACATGAGTTTTTGCGCAATGCTGAGAAGGTAAGCGTAAAAATGATATATATTTCAAAGATAGAATGCAGCATACCAAAGCAAAGTTCAATTGCCTTAAGAAATAACAAGAAATGAGTGATTACTAGAAAGAGTTTCAATGCCGCCTGCGAATGTGTCTGTTTAGTTGACAGAGCAAAGCCAAACTGTGATACATACATTTATACATTTATACACTTATACATTTATACACGTAAACAATGAGAACAAAAGGGTCTGCGTGACTTTTTTCGGAGAGGTCTGACTTGCCACGTATGCGACTCTCTTTGAAGAGATGTGTGAACTAAGAGTAGCTGCGCTCTGGGAGGGTACCTTGATTCGCGTAAGAGTGAAAGGACTCTTAGCTGAAGGATCACATTACCACTTCTGAGGGAGTCAGACGACTCTTGCCGGATACGCACCTAAGTGGGTCAAATGACGCACGCCGAAGTGTCAAGCTACTCTAGAACATTTTAAGTTAGTGAATTGAATTATGATCTAGTGTCGCGCGACTACTGTTGGAAATAGTGAAGTATTCATTTTAAGCTAGTCCAATAATACTTGCCGGTGGGCCCAATGAGTGCAAAAAAGCTTCGGCAGATCCCACTCATTCAGGGAGTCGTTGTCATGCGAAACAGTGGGCCAGCAGTGGCTTGTACCTAACTTTTTTTGCTGCTCTCACTCAACCGTTGCGAGTTGGACCGCCTTCTTTGTGCATCTGGAGTAGTTATGAGTACATCACGGGGCGGTTGGTAGGGGAGCATTTGCTGAAGACCTTGCTATTTGATGAAAGTACCTATATGAGGAAGCAACTCTTTGGCGGGAGGGGCTCCTAAGGACCTCTTGCTCCCCCCCCCCTCCCTGGATACGGGATTCACCGTGGTCTTACCCCGCACGTCGACTAAACTACGCTCAAAGGGTATTCTATGATCCGACGTGCCGTCGCTGCTAAGCCTCGAGCATAGATGTCAGTTTTATCGAAACTATAACTGCATGCTGCGGTGCGATCATGTGTACATTACAAAAAGCGGTTCTTGCCGTATTCCTCCGGATTGAGCAATGGTTGACAATAGCTTGGGGAGTCATAGGAGGAGCCAATATGTAATGGAAATTACATGCTTACGAAATGCGATAGCGAACAATGCAACTACAGTTGACGTTACCGCATTATGAGGCTATTACACGGTCTTTTTTGTAAGCAGTTTTAAGCACTACCGTAGTTCTGTGAGTGAAGACTTGACTTCCCGCGCAGAATGCCTGGGCTCGATTGAGTCTCTAACCGTGATTTTGATTTTTTCCGTCCCTCTAATATTTCCCTCACTCAGAACGCAGCCGAAGACTGCCCTGCATTTTCTGCGATACAAACTCCATAAAGCGATCGCTTAAAGAACGGGTATGTACCACACGTGACTCAATGAAAGGGTTTTATGACGTACGCGACAAGTATCTCACGCCATTGATGGGATGACCTGTCCACCGTGTTCGTCACACACTAATTTCCTCTCATGCAAATTTCGGTATGTGTAGGCTAAGGTGACGACGGCGACAGAGCCCAGACGTAGGCATCTAGATAGACACGTAGATAGAAACGGTCAAAGTGCCTGCACTTCGCTAAGAAATGCTTCGCATTAGGAAGGATACTTTGACTTTAGCAATATTTTAATAAAACTCATCAAAGCGGCACAACATTTTCAGCACACTACTATAGGAACCGCGAAAAAAGGGTCTGTGATTTTAAGCAGTTGAGGTAGACATTGTTTACATGCTTCTGGGAGTATAGCCAACTAAAATGTGTGACTGTGATGTGCACAGCATCCTATGCTACCAAATACACGGAAGAAATCGGCGTCATGTTTGTATATTTATTCGTTATGATTATGGATAAATCAATAAGTGGTGATGGCTGGAGGCACCAGACTTGTAACTTGCTGTGTTGTCGCTACTGTTCAGCCTGAGCAGCCATAAAAAATGATACCTAAATAAACAGGACGTGATATTGTGATGAGAAAACGGTATTGTACTAATAGTTTGTAAAATGCTACGCATACGGAATCGACACAGACATCATGAAGGCTCAAAACATATGCAAACAGACATGGCAAGGAACAATGTATTTGCCGTTATCGTGCAAAACGCAACTTGCAAATAGTAGCTTTTGTAACATGTCGCTTGGTAACAAACTTGCAGCGCAAGGTGATGTGATCCTGGTGGGCTACGTTTAATAGCATAACCCTATAAACATACGTAAAAGGTATTTTGCTCGAAAGAGCAGTACAAACTTATGCGTTGCCGTCTATTTATGATCCTGTGGGCCCGCTTTTTGCTGAGCTGGAAGATTTACGAAAGATGCAGGAAAATGTACAATACATCGAAAATAAGGATCAGTACCTAAATAAAAAATAAATAAATAAATAAAACAATCAAAGTATTTTCTGAGGCTCTGTATACATAAGCCGCATTCAGGTAATTTTATACAAACAATGAAGTACGAAATGTCTATTTTGCTTTAAAAAATCTGCTCTTTTCAATGATGTCATAAGTACTAAACAAAAGTTCAAATTCTAGCGAAGCATGGGGGCGGGGGATACTGCATTGTGTTTGCTGTGGAGGTATGCTGAATAAAAAAAAACATTACATTGTTAAAATCTCCACATCTCAAACTACACAAGAAATCAAGCTGCACGAAAATATCGCTTACAATACAATGTCCGGCGAGTTCATGAATCCTATTTTTAAAATAAAATCGTGCATTGTTTTATGTATCCGTTGTCTTATCGTTGAAGGATAGAGCTGCCAAACCATTACTTCGAGCGTTTGTTTCGGGCGCGGTTGTGCTGAGTAGAAGGAACAACCCTCGTAGCAGAACAACAGAGACGAGCGTACTGAGAAAAGTTTGATCGCCTGGACGAGTGCATGGGGACACTACAGGACTTGCTCTATTGATAATAAAATGTGAAGCATGTTTTTTTCTGGTTTTTGTAAAACACATTTAAAATTGCTTAAAAGGAGGACAAAAAGGTTTTACAAATGTAGGAGAGCTGTAGAGAGAGCTAACATTATTTGATTCCACGTGAGATCACGCACTATTGACATTCTTCCGCGAGAGGAGCTATGGTCTACCGGTCTGCAAAATAGAATCGCGTGAACCCCATCCACCAATGGGGAGGAGCCTCATAGTAGGGAAGCGATTATGGAGATGTTGTGAAAGAAAATGATGTCATTTTTGTGTAATGATTCTCGTTGTTCTTAACCGTACGCTAAATGCAGCTCCACTACTGTCAAACCTGGGGAAGTGCGTAGCGCGTGCGCCCAGTGATTCAAGTTCGTAGTGTCCCCCTGCTTCGTTTACCAAACCGTCGATAATGTCAATGTTTTAGGTAAGCATGTAGGGTTTACCCGGCACGAGTACACTCTTTTGGGGAGATCGACAAACTCGATGTGCGATACTTTTTGATGCGCATTAACCACTGGCTGCTTGTTACGGCAGTTCAGATAAGTGTCGTCTGCAGCGGTTTCCGTCAGGTGGCTTCCCCCTTCAGATACTGCACCAGTGACGGGAGAAATCGTGCGCTTTGCGAACCGGTGGCGCCTTCTCTTGTGCGGCGCAAGAGTCAACCTGCATGTTTTCGAAGCGTTTTAGCGAATTTCAGTTATTGTTTCGATTACTTCTTGCGTTTTCAGTTAATTACATTACTTTAGACATCGTTTGTTTATTTTAATCAGGTGTTTGAGCATTTCTAGCCTTAATTTAGGCCCTTATCGAGCACTCGAGTTCGAGCGTGATCACGCCACGTGAGATCTATGAATGAGCGACACGCCGGGCCCCTAAAGTGCTACCCATCTAAAAATGTATTCAGTTTCACTGATCTTGAAAGCTTGAGGAAGCGCGGAGCAGTTATTTCGACTTCCCTTCAGCGACACGCGTTCACGAGCAAGAAAGCGCTGGCGTTCAAAACGTGCAGCCAGCTCAAAGTCCATGGCGGGAAAGGAAACCTTCGTTATACAATGGCGCCCCTTTCCCTCCTCCTTTCCTACTCACACTCAAATTAGTCATCCTAACTTTACGTCCCTTACTTTACTATAATATGCAAAAGGGTAAGGTGAAGCTTTGGGCTAGTTGGTTTTGCGCTATGAAATAGTAAAAGCACAATATTCTACACGGACATACAAGAGAAGCGACACAGACAAGCGCAGCGCTTGTCTGTGTCGCTTCTTTAGAATAACTGCCAGTTGGGCGTGTTGGTATACATTCATGAAGGTGAAGCGCTAAAAGAAACGAAGACTTATGAAGAAGACAGTACACTGTGCCTTTGAAGAACACAAATCAAATCAAATCCAATCCAAAAAATTTATTTCATATTGTACATACTGATAGAAAACACTTGTCGGACCTGTAGCCAAAGGCTAGTTGTAGGTCCGAAAAGAATAGATTGAAAATCCTAACACAGCAGGGAGCAGAAAGAAAAAATAAAGCAGTTGTAATATTCGCAATGAACAAAAACTTCAATTTTGATTTCTCTAATCAATAGTAAGCATTAAATGAACCATTAACTAACATATATCGTAGTCCCAAGGAACAAGGTAGGGGCTACGTACAGATACGTTGAAAAAGAACAGTGGCGTGTACAAGAAAATAATGAGTATGAATATCTATCAAACCTTAATTATCAGGCAAGATATGTAATTAAACAGCAAAATGCGCACATAATGTGCAAAAGAGCAACTGAGGAAACGCATTGTCCTGTGTTCTTTATAAGTCTCCGTTTCTTTTAGCGCTTCACCATCATGAATCTGTGTGACTTCTCTTGTATGTCCCCGTGTAGAATATAGCGCTGTTACTATTCATATATTATACACTCCTATGATGTGCTTTACGCTCCCCCTCCTCCAGCGAGTGGCACATTGCTGGAGAAGGGACACCCTCTTGACACTGTCTCCTGCCAAGCCGGTATTCACGTAGAACAACCGAGTACGAGCGTTTTCATTTTAACGCCACTGGTATATACGGCCGGGTGTTGTTTAACACTCTGCGCTACGGCTGTGTGCCGAACACCCAAATAGGGTGTCATTTATAGGACAGATTCGATTACACGCCCTACTCTGGTAAATATTTACGTATGTAATGCTCACGGGCTAGTTGGTTGTACATGGTCTTCAGAAGAGCAGCGCCTAATTTAAGAAACGCAGAAAAATCAATGACACACACATCACAGGCCTGTGTAGTGCGCTTTTGTTCGCGTTTCTTAATGTTTGCGCTGCAGTTCTCAAAGTTACGTACATTTTTAGGGTGTGCT
Source organism: Rhipicephalus sanguineus (assembly GCF_013339695.2). Classification (NCBI taxonomy): domain Eukaryota; kingdom Metazoa; phylum Arthropoda; class Arachnida; order Ixodida; family Ixodidae; genus Rhipicephalus; species Rhipicephalus sanguineus. Next base: position 61,681,845 of record NC_051186.1, read on the forward strand.
CTCTTTTTCATCTTGAAAGTGGCGTTGATGTACCCGCTGAAAGCAGAATAGGAATCAAGTTTTTTACGCAGTGGAACTTCGCAAACCAAAGGAATGGAAAATGCAATTTAAGGATCACTAGGAGAGCAGGCTGACTTGACGCAGTGAAAGCACAGGCTCCTTAACACGAAGTGCGACAGCTGAAAAGCCACAAGCAGCTACAAAATTGCACAAAAGCCCGATAATTACGCATATGTGATGACTTTTTTCTCAGCGAACCATGAACAGTAAGCGTCCGAAAGGACTGATACAACTCGATTTACCAACTCGAATGTGATGTTGTTTATATGCGACTGGTTTAATACAACACGACAAAAATGTGTCTGTGGATCTATCCAAGAGAATCGAAAGCTGTTTCTGCGCTACATAATGCTTCCTAGACACGATAGCAGCGTAGCTTTTCACATATGGAGAAATGTAATTATCTAACATGCCTTCCGTAACTCTGTGTTGTAGGTTATAACTTACACAACTTATCTTCGTTAAAATGTGCCCCTAAAAACCACTAGTGAACAAATTGTGTGTTCACTTTCTCTGCGCAGATCGTGTCTTATGCATATCCAATTCAACTTCACATATGAAATGTACAGACTGCAGACTCTTAAATACGGTTCTTTTCTTCTCCGCAACAATGCATATTTTGCGCTATTTCAGGTCGCTGCGATGTCTCGGATCTACATGAAGGCTCCTAAAACACTCGCTTCAAGTCTGAGTGTCCCTCGTTTTAGACAATGCCCCATCATAGAAGAATGGTGGTAAGTCGAGTTCCAGACAAGCATATTTTATTTTTTGTTTTCAACAGACAGACGCTCTGGGCGGCCTTCATACTCCTTACCGTGGCCCTGGTCTACCAGGCTGTCCTGTATTCGCTTCGTAAATTCATCGTCTCAGCTTTTTTACATGCATTCCATAACCCCCCCCCCCCTTCAGCATCGCATACCACCTTTACGGATAGCTCCACCTCAGTATCTCGGTATTCATTTTGTTGGCGTGTATTAGAAAATGATTTTGGTTATTGAAGGTAAGCAGGAGAAAAAAAAATACGCCAGGCCTGCGCGGAAAGCGCAGCATAGTCATGGCGAAAGCTGGAAGAGCGGCATTTCTAGAGCCCGTTATAAACTCCTTGGGACAAGTACACTAGCAACGTACCCACAACGCCACAAATCATACTTTTTGGTGAATTTGGGAAGTACCCACTACGCCATTATTCGTCATTCTAGCGGAGAAGCGAAGTACCATCTGTAAGGCATTATGTGCACTTTGTTGATGCGACGGCTGATGACGATGAAGAATTATGGCTGATCCCTTTGCAATGGGTTAGAAGCTTTAAACGACCAACTAGTTACGTATTCATATTGACTGACACCCAGTCGTTATTTCACTCTCCCACCACGCTATACACCATGCGTTAACGTGTGAAAGACAGAGAATGCACCGTCAGGGGTTCGTCATGAATTCCAGATTGAACATGCGCTAGTAAAATGCGACAAAGCGACCTAGGCCCAAGATCATGTTATATCATGCATTCAGTGGTAAGCAATACATATGTGACGCTAGTCAACCGATTAGTCTGGTTTCATTATTCCAGATTCAAGACATCGTAGAATGGAGGTCTCGTTGATTCCCGAAGACTTAATTTCAATGTACCGCGAGAGATGGCCGCCTCGCCTCACTTCCAGCGCATAGCCCACAGTAGCGTGCCCGTGGATGTCACGCTTAGGAGCACCCAATTGCGTCCTGCCCCGAGCGTCTCCTCTATATCACTTCTACGGCGTCCCTGTTGTGGCCATTCCTCTAGTGCACACCTTTTTCTGGGAACTAACTGCTGAAGGCTGTTGCCGTTTCCTAGGCTCAAAGACAGCAGGCTGTTGCTTTACTCATAACTGAAAATCTATTGCTCCCATGAACATCCTAATATCAGCAAAGCTTTCTTTCATACCTCCCACCTACCTGTGACATTTCCTTGAATGTTTTTATTTTTGTTTCTTCCATGTGTCTGAGCGTTTCTATCTAAATTGTACAGCTTTGGTTGTGGCCCCGATGCTTAACTCATCCAAGGTCGACTGAATGCATCGAATAGATAAGTTTATTATCAACAAAAATGACAACGTAGAAAAAGGCACTTGAAAAGCAAACCTTAAGCGGCTAAATCAATGAGTTCTTAAATTGCTTATTCACTAGAACTGGAAAAATGAAATTGATTAGCTACCAATATTACCGCTAACAGTACAAATGTCCGGACTCTTAGCGAGGAATTCCGGCGTATTATTGATCATATCGGCGCACTGCCATTTTGAGATAGTATTGACAGTTCAATAAATTTATATAACCGAAACCAAATGGTGTGTTGAAACAGAAACGGGTACCTGTTTCATGCAACGTCCATAGTGGCGTAACATTAGAGCCCGCGGAACTCCTGTTTTGCAGTGATACAGCCTGGCTCAAAACCAGGGTGATAAGTGAATCGTTGTTATCTCCGGCAACCCTCTCATATCACTGACTCACGCGTGGTATCAAGTACTGACAGACGCGCCCAAGTGTCGCTCGCGTGCTTCGTGGGCATAGGCGTACGCAGGGTTCTCCATTATAGGAGGTCAAGTCTCAATGCAGCGCCTCACCCCCTCTGGTCGACTCCGAAAAAAGAAAACTCCTCCATGAATGGAAAAATGAAAATTAACCGATCACGTGCACGTGCTTCTCACAACGACCTGCCATAGGTTCCCGGCTTTGCGGGGTTGAAGGTAAATCATGGTGTACTCGCTCGCCATTATCGTCAAAATGCATGCGTAAGCATAGCCCAGCTCATTAAAAATGTCGTGAAAGGTGTGGCTGAGCAAAAGTGTAGGACAAAATGCGCACCCCCCTTCACATGATTCTTCCCCCTGCCCCCGTCGCGCGCACGCCTATGTTCGTGGGTCAATGTCCATCGGCGCCAAAGAAATGCACAGAGGATGCAGCTGTCAATATCTGGCAAGTATTCCTCCCTGCTCTATATTCATTGTTCTACATTGCCGGGTATCTACTACACACACGAAGGCGAATACGACATTTCGTAGACATTTGACGCAAATACTCAGGCTGGCTTTTCCAGGAATAAGTTTCCCAATAACTGCATACTGAATGCGATACCGCATAATATGAATACATTACAACGGAGATGTTCAGCAAATGTCTATTTGCTTCTTATCGAATGCAGCACTGCATTTTCATACATTTTTTAATGCTGCCATTTTTTCATAGGACCACATATAACCAGCTCGTGAGTAAGCGCTCCAATTGTTCAAGGTTGTGTATGCACGGCATAAAGTTTTCAGGTATTGCTCAGAGCACCGTAATAAGCGCAATGACGAAGGCCACAAACTGACTTCACTCTTTTCGCAAAGATATACGAAGACTATTTAACAACGATGAGGATAGTCCTGCTTACTGCCTTTACCTACTACAATGTTGCTTGCTTCGCACCTGTACATGGTAAGCTGTGACAAATACTATGCACATAGATTGTCATCTGGCGTTTTGATTCAATTTAGTCTTATTGCAGAGCGCGATTAAGATACAGGGTTTCTTGTACAAATTAGGTAAGAAATATATCATTACCGCAGCCCGTATATGGGGAGCGACATAATTATACAAGATAATTAGTAGGACAGGAGTATACAATTCTCAACTTCAGGGCTCTCTAATCACAAGGAATGGTGCGTTTCACATATGTTGCACTAAAACTATTAAACACAACTGAAGGCATGCATTGTAAATTAATTTCAAATCTCATTGGCAAAATCATGTAAAGGACAGTAAGATCTATTGAGGTTATATCCTTTATTCATTTTTATTTGGCAACGTGCATGTGCACATGACCGTAACTCTAAATCAAAATTTTCTTATTACTCGTTTTGGTAAGGCTATCAGTAAATCTTGTGCCAAATAAGTGCTTTCTAAGCTACGGGCACAGTCACCTATTTTAGTCAATTCAATTTTATTTTCAACGTCGGAAGACGATTACCTGCCTGTCATGCGGTGAGTTTTCCCGCGCTGTAGATTTTGACGCTACTTTTGTTACGGCATGTACGTGACAAATAACTCAGTTTCAATTATTTCGAAAACTAAAACGCCGAAAACTCTGAGGTTGATACAGTGAGTTCAGCGGCCAAACCTAAATAGTAAAACAACGAAGACTTTTACTACATAACGGATGGAATAAATATGATATAAAACCGAAGAAAAACAGCCGTACTTAATAAACGTGGGTAATTATTTTTAGAATCATATGCAGAAATCAGTTCATCTGTTATAACGTCGACGCGCAAATATAAGACAGCCGTGTTGCACGGTGCGCGAGCTTTCAGCAAATTCATTGCCAGTGCTTTACTTTGTCCTTGTCGTCAGCAATAATTATTTAAAAATAATTGCTTTGAAGTATTTTAACCAAACTTTGGGTACTGCTAATATTGATACCACTGTCTTTCTTATCAGAAAATGTATTTTATCCCAGGTAAAGCAACTTCTTCCCACCGCTGCTCGATGATGCCAGCAGAGGATGGTGACTGTGATAGTGAAACTGATAAGTGGTACTATAATAAAAATGAAGGAAAGTGTGTAATTTTATGTACGGAGATTGTCCAAGAGCAAATAACATATTTGGCAGCGCAGAAGAGTGCGAAAAGGAATGCATGAGTAAGCCCACTTGGAATTTTCTCACTGGTCCTGGTACAATGGGTGTCGTTGCTCACAGACGTACATGTGTTAAGTTCTCACTGATTGCGTCTCGGTGGGACGCTGTGTTGTGATCTTCGTGAGACGCCATTTCCAAGTATGCTACATAAGGCAACATAATGTGTGCAAAATAAAAATTAACTTCACTTTATAGGCGGGCATCAGGCCTAATACTAGCAAGTGAGAAATACCTCGTCCTTTTCTTGCCCGCGTCCAGCACAAAAATTGGATGCTTTTGGGGGTAGGGGAGATGCTTATCAACGTCTCCATGAAAGTGACTTGTCTGTAACATAACATGAACAGCGATGTGGTTACCGATACAATGCTTCCTGCTAGATACATCCTACTGTCACAACATTTTGTATCGTTAATACGAGTTCTCGTGGGTCACCTATTACACAACCAATAAGTGCAGCGATAAAGTTGACTGTGGATATGATAATGCATGTAAATCTGTCGCTCTTTATTTACTCCCTGCTGTCATTTCCCCTTAACACGTTACGCTCACAACAAGTGCAATAAAAGGATATATATATTATATATATATATATGAAAGCAGACACACGAATTTAAAAATTGAACGGTTCCCGGCGGGGTTTAGTGACATCTCCTTTTGACAGACAATAAAGGCGTAAATGCTGCCAATAGTCTTACTGGGGACCTGCCTTTCAATTATAGATAGGCTTACGGAAACTTAGTTCCTATAAATAATGTCAGGCCACAAAATGTCCATAGGTGTGTATATTTGCACTTAATAACACTCGAGGCTGGAGCTTGTATTGATTGCAAAAATAAAGTTGAGCTATTTTCTTAACTATGGTTAACAAGGAATTTTGTCATCGTCTGTCTATATTCGTATAGGAAAACAGTGTCATGATGTTTGAGGGCAAACAATCGACATTCCGCAGCCAAAAGAAGCTTTTGTAAGATGTTAAGGGAATTTGTACTCTTAGAAGGGAGAGTGATCTAATTTCTCGCTTGATATACAGAGGGAGGAGGGAAAGAAGTGAAAAATGAGTCGAGCGAAGAAAATCCGCGTGGAGGTGGAAGACGTCATGATGAAGGTGAGTTTTAATAGAAAGCGAAGAAAGCTGTGGAATTTGAAACGAAGGGTAGAAGGACACATTCGCAGTAACTTCCGTCAGGGGCGCAATCGTTTACTTGGCACGCCCTATGGGACCTAGCAACCAATTACAGCGAGTCAAGATATGCGTAAGAGGATTATATACTAGCAGCGAAGAGTTGGTTGGCTACTAAATAAAATCATGTCCGTATTCACAAGATATGATAGAATTGTTCCCTAAAGAAAATTTATACGACCACAATGATGTACATATGAATATAAAAGCCGTTCAGACCCCTAACAAGAAAGTGACACGTGCATTCGGCCTCTGATATATGTCTGCGAGGCTACAAACGCAATTTCTATGCAGAATTTGTTTAAGTTCCGTTGATGGTTTTCTGGCGGCAAGCGAAATGACAGATTGGCAAAACGATGGAGGAAGCCCTCAATGTTCATCATTTCAGTTCACATGCATGAGAAGGCATGATAAAAGCAGGTCTAAATGTTTAACTTTCGGCCTACTGTAACTTGCATGGCATAGACACACGTGAAGTATGGCGCAACTGTCGGTGGTAGTGAGGCTATAGCAATAATAACAGGACGATATACAATGACTTTAATAAGAAACAGTTCGGCACATTTAAGTTTTATTCTGATTCTTTGTGTGGCGCAGCTAAGGTATAGTGATTAAGCATTACATTTTGGATGATTCCGGCTTAATTGGAATTACGTTTCTTTGGTTAACGCAAAGCTGAATGAAAGTACACAGATATCATCGCATTTCGCCCCCATATAATTGTGGCCGCCATAGCCGAGATTCCACATCGTGACCTCTAGTGGGGTATTGCGACGTGCCAGGAGCTAGACTGTCGCAACTGTTACATATTCATGCATCAGGAGGATTGGCCTTTCATGAGGGAAATGCTCGACTAGTTGTGACCACATACGTGAGTACAAATGAATGTGTGGAGTGCTCAAGTGTTGCTTATTTCATTGATATTACGTCTATTGTTAGAAACAATGCTGAAGCTTCAATTAGGGATGAGAGATCCCTCAGCATAGCTGCATAATATTCAGTGTTATGCCATGGCTGACGTGTGTGAAAGTCTAAATTGCTGGCAACGAAAAGGCAAAGAGGAATCTTGATGTTGTTAATTCAGTCCAATGCACGCTCTAAAGGACCATATTGAACACGTCATGAAAGCCTACAAAGATATTTTTCGAGGGAACGATGGTACACGGTAGGTGCATTGCACGATGTGAAATCAATTTTTCTGGAATGAATCCATAATTCAGAACAGTAGTCGCAACAAGAATAAAGAAGAATGTATAGAGGCTATCACTGTGTCATTTTTTGGATTTGTGATGGCGCCAAACTACTTGCGTGTTTGTTTGAGGGGTTTAGTCGGCTAATCTCTTGGCTTAAGCCCATATGGTACTTCCGATTTCCGGCCTGTTACGCTCGTAATGTACCTGCGAGATCGAGGATTCATCCATAAATCAAGACAAACATTGGTCACATGTTTTGCTGCAAATTCTGTCTAATATTAAGAACGCCGTATTCCTCAAAGCAGCCTATTTGCATCACAAAGGGAATGGAATTTCCGTAGTATTCTCCAAATGACCAGGACAGCAAAAACAAAAAAAAACAGCCCGATGTTGTTCATCGATGCAAGAGAGGTATCTTACAAAAGAACATCAATTGTTTGCGCTATCTCACATATGTGTTCTGTGCTTGCACATAATCTACTTTACTAACATACTGATATAAACCTAATATATTACGGAACAGACATGCAACCACTGTGACCTGTTATGTACATGTAACGCGTTGCAAGCACCGGACAAGAAGCAGCTCTGTTGTCGTCTTGATTTACCACATAAGCGCTTCAATTCCCCTCATTGCATGAAGCCCGGAATAAGCGAGTGTGTTGTTTTGCTTCTCCGAAAATAACGAGCAGTTATAGTCCATATGAGCGCGTGTATATTCTCCTAAATACAATAGTAGCTCACTGCAATACCTATAGACTTTTGTGGTGTCTTGACTTTTCTCTTGTGTCCGTGTTTGCATGTCCAGTCGTTTGACTTGTTTGTATAAGTTGCTTACTATATCTGAAGACAGGTGGAATCAGGAAGCATGACAGTTTCTATTGACCAGCCCTTTTTTCTAAAGCTCACGGCCCCGTCATTCATGATGAAAGCAATCATATGACGGCCACTTGCAGCAGCCATTTCACGTGTAGTCATGCTATCTCGGTTGATTGGCCATCCACTTTTAATTGCTGGCGTTTAACGTTGTGAAACAGGTGTATGACATGGACAATTAAGCGAAGCAATCCCATGGCAGCTCAACTATATAAGGCCCCGTATTATTTCTGTCAGCGCAACAACGCTGTTCGGCAACGCTTTTTTTTAGCACACGTAAAATGCGTATGCGTTAAACTGGCTAATTAGCGTACATTGACAGGAAATATGGTAAAACGCAATACCATTATCGTTTTTTAGTCTGTCCGGTACTCCGATATCAGAAAGGCGTAACGTAACACCGGATAGGGTGTGCCGTAGCTGCCACCACGTCAAGTGGGGCCAGCTACGGAGGATTAAAAAAAACGCGTAATCTATGCCCTACATGGTTTCGGGAGTGCTGATTGCTACTCCCTAAGGCTACAGCATCGATTATTTGAGTATACCTTTCGAAAACGGTACCGAATCGATACGAATACTTTACTGCGGAAGTTTAAGAACATGAATATAAAGCAAACAAATGCGTCAGTTCAGAGCTAAGAGCTACAGAGCGCACGAAGGCCACTTGATAAATTCGTGGTGGACGGCAACCACTTCCGGTGGTGTGGCCATGTGCTCCTTCGGGCGCGCGCACGCGCAGTTCACACCCGGAATTGCGCTATACGCAAAACATTTTGAATATAGTGAAGTACCGGACAAACTGAAACGCTCTATTAACGTACGAAGCGCGCGCAGAGATGGCAGCGTTATTAATTAAGGGTGGGGGAGAGATCTACTTCTGGTGCAGCGCAAAAGCTATTATGAGGGTGAACAATATGCCTTAAAGTTCCCACTTAGTATTGGAACAAATGCGCAGGGTCAGAAGAAACGAGCCGAGAATTTCGTAAAGGACACGGGCGTGGCACGAAGCCTGGTCGTTCTGAAACGCAGCACAAGAAACAACGTAGACCAAGTAGACCAATCAAACAAAAGCCCACCTCTGTAGGGAAACAGCGACCAACACGTGGTAAGTGTGTCTCGCTGGCCTTTTGATACTCCCGCAAAATAGAATTAACCCAAAGAATGAAGGGCGAACGTATCGGCTAGTTGCTTAATTATTCAGTTAATGCGGCAAATTATCTATGCCCACGGAATTGCGTTGGTAGGAGATACATTTTTAAGCACTCCGTCTGTTTTCTTATCTGACAAGAAAATTGCGTGTCTTTCTCCTAGCAGGTCATGTTACTAACCTTTATCATACGCTGACAGCTTCTTGCATTGGTGTCCATATCATATCTTTCCTTCTTCCTTATTTTTCTTGTTATTGAGGAGGTACTTGACGTATGTGTATTTATGTACGTGCTTGGCCACAATAAAGGTTAGTTTTCAGTAACATTCCGTTTTTGTCTTTCGCGCAGCTTCCCTATGATTGACTCACAATGTAGCTCTGCCTATAATCGGGGTGCTTCGAAACAAATGCGCAGGTTCCGAAGAAAACGAGGCGGGCACTAGCAGTGAAAGCGAGAAAGGACATGGCGGCACCCAACGGCCGACAAAGTCTGGTGGACAGCACCACCCAAAACGTAGACCAACAAAACCAACGAAGGGGAGACCCGGAGGTGGAACAAAACTTCGGGCACCTTCGTGTAAGTATGAACATCTGTTATTTATTGCCCCGAATGCTACTCTAAATGAGGCAGTATGTGCTGGAACAGCGTAGCTTTGTCATTTTAGGCATGCCTCAGAGGAAGAGCGGGCGGTAAAGGGAGTTCTACACGATTTTTCTTCAACTACGAAGCTTTGCTTTCTGAGGAATCCGTATGAATATCTTAGTCGCTTTGTGTTAGAAACGGGTGGTTGTCAGTTATTGCTTTCGTAACCCTTCCGCCGCCTTGCGGGGTTCCACAGAACTCATTTACCAAAGAGAGACACGAACTTCAATGAGAAACGCCGGCCTTAGCTATGTGAATCTAGCCTGCTACAATAAAACGTGCAGCAGCAATCGATGACCATCTAGAAAAAATGCCCCCACCTCCCCGAAGGGAATCGTGAGGAAATGCGAATGCATTTCTTGCGCCGAGAGTACACAGCGTAGTAATTTTAATGGCGCAAATTATAGAGGAGACGAGGATTTGTACCGTAACTATTTATTTACACATTCATCAGCACCTCTTTGTGTTGTCATTGTACCTGACGGCCATAATCTCGGCCTTGTGGTCGCCGTTGGCGTTTCACAGCGGCGTCTCGAGCACACATTTCCGGATGTTCTTGAGAGGCACCCAGCCAGCGAACGGTCGAGAGTGAGGCGCGAGAAAGAGATTCTTTATTTGGGAAAATTAGGTGAATAGTGGGGGTAAGTGACGCAGTAACTGTCTCTCAGGCGAGGACACCACAACCGCGACACCTGGGGGAAAGGGGAGAAAAGTATAGAAGTTAGAGTGGAGGAGGAGGCCTGGGGGAGTTAAACACATCACTGGGGGGAGAGGGGGAAAAAGAAAAGAAAGGGGGGGGACACGCGATAAACACATGACTGGGGAGCGGACGGGCGAGTGGGGCGCAGAGAGAAGAGAGAGCGAACGGCGAGAGAAGGAGCGGCGAAGCACTGCACCTACCCTCTCCTACACTCTCTCGCACCACATGCTCCGGTTGGTAGGGGGCGCCCGCGCCCGCAGCTGTTGCTATGAGAGAGGGAGTGAGAGCGGAGAGATAACACCTGCCGGCGCGCAGACAACGCCGGACGCCTGACATAGCCCGACTAAGAAATGCATTCGCATTTAAAACAGATGTTATGGCGATATTAGTGAGAACGCACAAAGGGAGGACATATTTTTGTCAATATTCAAGTAACAAAATGAGAAACTCGCAGCATATGTGGCGAACATATGACGCGGTGGTTTCCCGATCACCCCCTCGCATCGTGAAAGCCTCGTGTCATACGGGCGCTTCATATGCTGCTCGTTGAACAGTCTCCTACTTTAATGTTAACGAACATCAATCCTTCCAATGCTACTTGTACCCTAGCATTGGAAATTGGGGGCTGAGAAATTTGCAGCATCTTTAGTGAAAAAAAAATGCAGGCAGTTTGCACTAAGTCGCGCAAAGCTTGGCACAGCGAAGCAGGGGCCCGTTGCTTCTCGTGCGCGGCTTCCTGCTCGGGAGTACACACGTTCTTAGTGCGCCCCATGACTCCCTGGACAACATCGGGTGCAGCTAGGCTATTCGCTATAGAGCGGAGGTTGCGCGAGATGTCTCCGCCGGTGTACGTGGCTTAGCTACTGCGCATGCGCGGCTTGGCCAGGTGGTGTGGTATCTGGTCGCTAGACGACGCGATGCCTGCTTCCTCTTTCTTTCTATTTTTCCCTCTTTCTACTTCTTTATCTTTATTTCCTTGATGTTCTTTCTCTCTCTCTCTCTCTCTGGCTTTCTTTTTCTTTCCGCATTTTGTTCTCTCTATTTCTCTCTTTCCCATTCTTCCTGTGCTGTGTTTTTCTCTCTCCCCTTGTCCTTTCCCTACTCCTCGCCATCACATCTCTCCTCCAAACGCTCACTTTCCTTTCGCACTGCCTTGCTACACAATACTTAGGGCTCCGTGTTTTCGGATTAATCAGAAAAAAAATTGATAAACTCTAGCCGGCAAACTGCTGACTATTTCGATTTATCCGATAAATTCCGATTTTAACAGCCAATAAGACCCTGTTTCTTTCCTGACCAAAAGGACACGTTCTAAGCGGTCATTGATATGTGATCTTAACCTCCCGTCAACAGTATCTCGTAGACCGCACCCAATGCACATTTACCTAATGGCTGGTCGCGTACGGATCGAGAGACGCCAACGCGTGTCGCAGGAGCGCTGGACGACATCTTTATAAACGGTCTCCTCGCGGCACTGGGGCACACCAGACGACATCGAATATACGGATCTCATAAAGGATTTTTACATCTATTACAACAAGCACAAAAGCAACAAACGTATACGTGTTTCGTATACAATTATTTTGTATTCAAGCTTGTGTGTATATGTGTTTGCGCGTTCAAACCTTCGTGATGTTTTCGTGTTGAGATATCATTTCATCTAAGATATTGCATCAGTGAGAATAATGTAAAATTACAGTTCCAATTTAGGAGAATCCGGGATTCACAAAAAATAAACCCCGATAAATTCCGAATTTCCGCAAAAATAGATTCCAAAAAACACCCTCCGAATTTCTAGATAAATAAACTCCAAAAACACAGAGCCCTTACTATACTATACAAGTCTATGCTATGCTCCTCAAACGTGCCTGGATAGCCGAGTGGTTATGACGCTCAACTTCGGATCCAGTGACCGCGGGTTCGAATCCCACCTGGTGATGAATTTTCTTTCGGCAACAATTTTTTCTCTTTCTTTTTATATCTTTCTTTCCGTCTCTCTTTGTTTCTCTATTTCTTCCTTTCTCTCAGTGTACTTCTCCTCAGGGTTAGTGCAGGCCAAGCCGTAGTGGTGAGTAATGAGATTTGCCCAATTTCTGTGGCACATACTCGTTCATGATAATGATAGTTTTCGAGCACGGCCACACATTTTACGTCGAACTTAAATAGCTTCGCTGTTAATGTATAGAGCGATGTTTATATATATATATATATATATATATATATATATATATATATATATATATATATATATATATATATATATATATATATATATATACGGAGAGAGAGAGAGAGAGAGAACGACCATCCGTCAGCGGTATATTTTCGTTAGCATTCGAATTTAGAGCCCGAGAATCATATAACTATTGCGAACATAGAATGTGTTTTTGTAACAAGCTATCAGCAATTACTTATGAAAATGTAGGCTCCTTTGTTATGTTTGTGCCCATAAATATTCCTCTTTCATCTTATCTATTTAAGCACCAGGTCATAGCCTGAAAGGAACTTGCGGAGCACGACCAAGGAGAGGAAAGTGCGAAGAAAACAGCGGCATGTGGTACAACGATGCCGATTTCTACACTTGCTCTCGTGTGCGTGAAGGGATGTGTCCAACTGGCGGTTCGTTCTTTGAAAGCTGTGAAGACTGCATGCGAAAATGTCGAAGTAAGTGCAGCATTGATTTATTTGTCGGCATTGACATTGGTTTCATTCTTGTTGACGAGAAACCGATTGCCATGTACTATGGTTTACAAATGAATCATTTTTAAGTCTCGTGCTTGAGCGTATGTGACTGTGGCCATAAGAGGGTAACTCGGTGACTAAACTCGCCCTCTGAGTTTCACAATCAGTGTAGGTTAAGCAAGATCAATAACTAAAGCATAAGCTTTTTTTTTGGCGCTTTACATCCGGGTTTTGGTCTTTGAAAAACGAATTGTGTTGTAGGCCAGAAATACTCGTATGAAAAGTTGCAAAGAACGCTACTTCGCTCCTAAACTGCTGTCATTTTCCCACCAGTATCGCTTCTGGCCTATGTGCTCGAGAGCCGTATTCTGTACCTATTTCACTCAAAGCAGTCATAACATTTTTCAAAGAAGGAAGGTTAGGAAAGCAAGGTGCATCAGCATGATCAATTTCTTAATTTCAAGCTTTGGCACGCAACGACTGAATGCGTTGGAACTCAACAATTCCCAAGATTCACACAAAATTTCAGTGCTAACCGAACCGGGCAAGGAAGACGTGGTGCAGGACCCACGGTGCGCTTACTTATAAGTCATATATTTCAAGCAAGAAGAAGCTCCTATGATCAAGACATGTTGCGATCTGTGCGCTCCTGGTGCACACGCGCGCAATTCTTCATGTCCTACATAAACGGTGTCGATATGTATTCCGTCGTAACAGCAAATCAGGGAAGATATTGCCACGCGTGTTGTTTCGGTGTATTCGGGCTTCACCCGCAAAGACAGTTTGCAACAGTCCTCACAGACAGCACCGCGGTGTTTCAGAAGCTTCACAATTGATTTAGATCATTCACTTATGATTGCGCGTAGGATGCCAATAGTCTACTTTTTTCAAGAGATTACGCCGCCACCAGTGATAGCGCTGGAATCTTCGATAGTACACGTATAAAAGCCGGCATGCGTCACCGGTAGTCATAGTATCCAAGGTCGACGCTCTGTTCGCCGGAATCAGCAGCGCACAGTGTGTATTGCTTGTAGTTTGACTTTCCGTATCCCTGCCAACAGTTCGGTCAATTAACGAGTTTCATCTTCGACACGCCGACTGCTTCCTTCGTGGACGTCACAACCCCGTGATATCTGGTGGAGGTGCTGTTAGTTGATGTTACGGGCGCCCCCGTGAAACCTTGAACCCAGCCCACGTTGCGGAGAAGATCCGAAGCCAACCACGACCAGCGAGCTGGCCGTAGGAAACAAGGTCTACCACCAGACTACGGGCTTCTACCCGACAAGACTCGGAAGACCAAGACCATGACCACGACTGCGGCAACGATGACAGGCATTGCGCCACCGCCGACGACCGTGATGCACGAACCAAGGGAGCCGCCGATCTATGGGGATCATCATGTGAGGATCCAGAAACGTGGCTCGAGTCGTACGAGAGGACTGCGGCATTCAACAACTGGGACGTCAACGAGAAGTTGCACTTTGTGTACTTCGCGTTGGAAGACAGTACTGTCGTGGCACGGAATATATATGCGGCAACAATATTACGACGTCTTGGTTTTGGCGACGTTTATTAGGCCCGAAGGCTCGGCAGCAAACAGGTAGCCACGGCAGAGCGCGCACACACCAGATGATGATGGTGATGACACACGGTGACGATGAAGATGGATAGACAAGCTGATGATGAAGCTTATGATGATGTACAGATGAGGAAGAAGCGCATAGCAAACCCCCACAATATTTATATATAAATGGGCCTTAAAGATTTATCCTCGCCAATCCCCGCTACTACATTTTTTTATATTGCGTCTGTGTTGTTTTACCAACTAAGTTTAGGTCATGCTGAAGTTTCCAAGTCTTCTTAATCGTTCGGTGTATCCAATATCTTAAAGCCTAATGCTTCAAGTCTCCAAAAAATACCTTGTCTAAGGCATGTGGATTATTTGCTTTATCGAATGCAAAGCTCATTTCGCGCAAAGCTCATTTTCTCGAGCTTTGAGGCCTTCTTTCAGTAAATTCTTATAGTTAGAGTAATATGTTCTTCGTTTCTGAAGTAAGAAGTAGATAAGTCCACTATATGGTTGTTTGTTTGCAGAACGCTTCATAATTTTGCTTTCTGGACAAGTAATTTTTCTTGCAACACCTAGATTAGATTTTCAAAGGTTTGTTGATGTTGAGCAGCTCATGTGAGTTATTTTATAAAATACATTTCTCAAATGCGTTCCTTTTCTAGGGCATATGCTCAAAACGTGCGCGTACAAGACTTGAACGTGCAACCTGGCCAAGATTTCTGCACTTATGCAGTTTGAAATAGTGATTACCAATAAAACATATCACAAGAAACTGCAGACCCCATTTCTTTCGTCATCTCATATTGCTTGTTTCAAGTGGTACCTGATGCATCAATAAATAATATTTCATGTGCTGATTTTCCACCTGAGGACCTAAATACAAGCAGACTATTATACAATGAATTAAAAACATTATGTGTCGTTTCTTGAAACGAATCACATACATACTAGAGAATACAAGAGAACGGGAAAGGCAACGGCGGCGACGAGAAGACCTCGAAACGATGGAAGGCATACGCTAATGTTGACGTGCCCGTAAATCTATGGAGGTGTGAACGCTTTGTTTTAGTGCGAGGCTCGGTCTCTGGAGTTTCGACATCCGTGTCGTGTCTGCGACTGTCTGTGGTTTAACTCGAACCTCTCAGCGCTGAGATTCAGCATAGAAACAACCTAATACCACTTATCAAAAACATAGCTACGACCTAGAAGCAACCTAGAAACAACCTGCATCACCTTGCTAAGACCTAGAAACAACCTAGAAGCAACCAGATTAGTCTTCAGAATCGTTAAGTTTCCTTGTTTCAAGGCTGGTGCGGCTTAGTGCAAGCTTCGCCTGATTTTTTAGATGCGAAGTATCTTATGAGCGAGCTTGATCCAGTGGCGTCCATGCTCCTTGCACATGGGCCTACTTTCTCTCCCGCTCTCCTCCTTTACGCAGGCGTTCGACCGCCTTCTCTCCTCTCCTACCCCCGCGCTGCAGCCTGTGAAACCACTCTCTCCTCTCCCTCCCCCATTTCATATAAGCGCGTGCGCTCGGTCGGCTTCCGTCATTCTCGCTTCGCTCTCGTTCAGATGAGTTGTAACGTCAACGTCGGCGTCATTCTCGCTTCGCTCCCGTTCAGATGAGTTGTAACGTCAACGGCGGTGCCAGTTGCAGCAGCACTCCAACCTCTGCAGAGATCGAGATCGTCGCGGAGCAGAAGCAGCGCAGGGCTCGCTACGTAATGATAACACAAACACTAAATACAAACTGCGCACACTAACGGAAACGCCGAGTGAACGTAAACGGTAACTTGGTGTGCACCACCAATGCTGCTTCGCATCCCCTCATGGAGATTGTACGCCATCCCATGTCAAAGTCGGATATTTCCGACACGCCGTTCGGCTGTTCGCACAGAAGCCACTTCAGTGTCACCAGTGCTTTAAGCTAGGACACGTCAAGGGTGTGTGCCCGAACTCGCTAATGTGCCCTCGGTGCGCAGAACCTCACTCGGAAGAGACCTGCCGTTCCACGATTCTTAAATGCGGCAACTGTAATGGCTCACATGCTGCCTCGTCAAAAGACTGCCCTCAAATCAAGAAGGAGCGCGTGGTGCTTAAGCAAATGGCCAGAGACAATTCGACCCACAGGGAGGCTGCCGAAACAGTACGGCGTCGGCACCGGCGACGGCGGCATCGCTCGACCTCAAAGAAGACGCAAGCTCCCTCTACCACAGAATCACTCAGTCAAGCCGTAAAAGGACCGATCAGCTCAAGGAAGACTGCGGAGAGGAATCTATCTGCAGAGGAATGGCCGGTACTTCCTTGCCGTCCCCTTGCCGTGGAGCCTCAGAAGATCGCGCCCACTCAAGAGTCTTCACCGAGCGCTGGTGACGCACCTAGAGGCGATTGACAAGTCATTTCTATGCTTCGTTCTCTCATGGACGCAATCCGAGGGATATTATTGGACATGGGGACACCGTCTGCTCGAAGCGCTCTCAAAGTACTGGACGCCTTAAGCCCAGTGCTGGAATCTCTCGAGTAGAAACATGGCTAACGTTCACCCTCCTTTCCGAGAAAAAGTCAAGGCAGCGTCCATCATCCAGTGGAACGCCAGGGGACTAGCATCGCGCCTTTCAGACTTTCGTCAGTTTGTGCACACTAACATGTTCCCGGTCATCATAATTTGTGAGCCCAACTTATCGAAGCCAGTAAGACTGTCGGGGTACGAAGCTCTCATGTCCCCAACAAAAGGAGCATGCAGCAAAGTCCTCGTTTATGTTCGTCGGGAACTCACCTATTTGTTGCATGCAATTGCGCTTCATGATGGCAATCAATATGTATGCCTGACAATTAAGAAGAACAAACTCATGTTCACTCTGATAGGCGTTTATATATCGCCTTCAAGTAATTTTGACTCAAAAAGATTAGATAGTATCTTGGCCGTGTGTCCAGCTCCATGGGTCATCATAGGAGACTTCAATGCACATCATCTGGCATGGGGAAGTACGAGGACAAATGCAATAGGGCGCCGATTAGCAAGTTTCGCTCACAATCATGACCTCACCTCATGAACGACGGCAGCCCCACTTTTCTTCGAGGTGTGACATATGGCAGCTGCCTTGACCTTGCTTTCGTTTCCAACTCGTTCGCCAGGTGTGCTAATTGGTTTTCGGATATTGAGACACACGGGAGTGACCATATTCCCACTTATCGTCACATCAAAGGGATGTCCAGTTCTGGTCCAGGGAAGGTCGTTCGAAGAATTGACTGGACCACTTTTGAGTCTAACATGGAGGATACTTGCCAAGCGGGTCTAAGCACTGGGCTAGAGCAAGTCATCAAGTGCACAATGCAAGATGCCACGCGCACGATACCGATTACATCCCGGCGGAACGATTTTGATGCCGAATTGGAAAGACTGCGAGCGCTTCGCCGCCGTGCGGAACGCAGATATCGGCGCACAAAATCCGTCCACGACCTTAGAACAGCCAGAAGAATGCAAAAGAAGATTCAGCGTCGTATGGACAACTTAGCCTCCGAACGTTGGAGAACGTTTTGTCAGACACTAGACCGCCGCAAGCCCCTATCTTACATCTGGAGAACGGTGCGTGGCCTGCGCTGCATTCATGAACAGCGTTTTCCGTTCAAGGCGCTTGCTCTCTTCCAAAAGCGGCGAGACATCGATATCGCAGAAGACTTTTGCGCGAGGATAGCAGACCAAGTAGTTCGTCCAGGTGCTCTGGCCGGAAGTGACGCTCCTCATTCCCGTGACGGCCGCATGTACCTTCCATTTACAATGGAGGAGCTTGAGGCGGGACTAGCCCTATGCAGGCGTTCTTCATCACCGGGGCCAGATGGTATATCATATCGAGCCCTGTGCAATCTGGGTGAAACTGCGCGGGCAGAGCTGCTACGTCTGTACAACGCATCCTGGCAAGAGGGCAGTGTTCCTGACGAATGGAAGACAAGTCGTTTGGTACCACTTCTGAAGCAAGGCAAGTCCCCACTTGCCTCATACCGCCCTATCGCACTGGCCAGCTGCGTGGGAAAGATAATGGAACGGATGATCCTTAGCCGCCTCGAGTGGTATCTCGAACATTACAAGGTTTATCCAAACTCCATGGCTGGCTTTCGACGTGATCGCTCATCTATTGATAATGTCATTGATCTCGTAACGTATGTCCAACAGCAGAAATCACGCAAGCGTTTGTCTGCAGCCTTGTTCCTAGATGTAAAGGCGCATACGATAACGTGCGACGCCAGGCCATTCTCGACGCCCTTGAGATGGTTGGCCTGGGTGGTCAAGTTTTTCGATGGATGGCTAGCTACCTGACAGCTAGATCTTTCTTGTGTCAACCGACGACGGCCCAACCACACGACACTATACCTGCAGGGGCGTTCCTCAGGGCGGAGTACTAAGTCCTACTCTGTTCAAACTCGCTCTCATTGATCTTGCCGAATCCCTACCATGCACGATCGAGACATCTATATACGCAGACGACATATGTGTCTGGACATCAGCCGTCACACGCCTCCAGATACGAGCGAGGCTTAAAAAAGCTGCAAGTTTGACGGCGAGCTATCTCGGGAAGCAAGGCCTTCAAATATCCCCGGAAAAATGTGCATTAGTGGCCTTCACACGTAAACCAATGACGCACTATGCCATTTCTATCGAAGGACGGACCATTGCTTATGCCCGAAACCACAAATTTCTGGGTATAATCATAGATAGAGACCTTCGTTGGAGCCCGATTGTGTCTTACATAAAACAGCGCCTGACAGCAATCTCCCAGCTGTTCAAGTTCCTGAGTGGAAAAACCTGGGGCATGTCGGTCGACGCAATGCTAGAACTGTACAGATCACTGTTTCTCGGTTTTTTTAGATATAGTCTGCCTGTATTGACTAATACATGCAAGACAAATATTCGCACTCTGCAGGCTGTACAAGCTCAGGCTCTCAGAGTTTGCCTTGGCTTGCCAAAATGCGCGTCGACTGAAGCGACTATTTCCATCGCACGGGACCACCCTATGCAAACGCACATTGCGGTTGAAGCCTTGAGAGCTCATATTAGGCATTTTTCCCGGGCCGATTGCCGCCACCTTGCAACATTGCCTTCAGAAAGACCACGGGCATCGTATTGTGCAACGATTGCGAACCATTCTGCCCACCTTCCGTCAGGCTTCAGCACCGCATCTAAGCCAGCGATACCTCCTTGGTGCTTCGTTAAACCTGAAGTGCACCTCAACGTCCCGGGAATGAGAAAAAATCTGAGTTCTCATCTCTAGTGCTGAAACATCTGTCTCTGATTCTTTTACACGAGAAGTACGCTGATCATGTGCATGTTTATACTGATGGGTCAACTACCCTCCAGTGTTCGTCCGCAGCAGTGGTCGTCCCAGCGAAAGCTATCAGCGTCACTTTCAAGACAGACCACCCAACGACATTAACAGCAGCAGAACTTGCCGCTCTTCGCGCTGCACTTTGTGTAGTCAACCGTGAACATCCCCAACGATGGTCAGTCTTCTGCGATTCGAAGGCAGCCCTACAATCTTTGCTATCAGCCCTGCGACACGGACCATGCGAGCAGTTGGTCTTCGAGGTTAGATATCTCCTCCATACTTCGTTAGAGAAAGGACACCACGTGACATTTCAGTGGCTGCCAAGTCACTGCGGCCTGATGGGCAATGAACACGCCGACAATGCTGCTCGATCAGCTCTTCAAGGTGACAGGATCGAGACGATACCCCTATCAAGGACCGATGCTGCTAGCCAACTTCGAGTGGCTGCACAAGAAATGACTTCCTCCACTTATAATACAGCAAGCAGACTGCACAACCACCACCGCCACTGCCCGACCAATCTGCGTCTTCAGACACCTACGGGACTACGCCGAAATGATGCCACTCTGCTTTGCCGTTTATGGCTAAGAGTGGCTTTCACAAAGTCGTTCTCCTTTCGAATCCAAATGGCTGACAACCCGTTTTGTGACAACTATGGTAGCGACGAGACACTACAGCACATCTTCTGCGACTGTCCTCGCTACAATGTGCAGAGAAAATCCCTCGCAGTCGCTCTTGCTCGCATAGATCCCAGAACGATGACGGCAGGAACCATTCTGGAATGTCGTCCTGATAGGTCATCGCGGGTGAAGGCGACGAAGGCAGTGCTCAACTTCTTGAAGGCATCAGACCTGCACCGTCGGTTATAGACTAACGTCGTTATGATGACCGTGAGATGTGTGTGACTTTTTGTGCGTGCGTGCTCTCCTTCTCTCTCTCTCTCTCTTTATATCTCCCCCATCCCTTCCCCCAGTGTAGGGTAGCATACCGGTCCTTCTAGACTGGTTAACATCCCTGCCTTTCCTTTCTCTCCTTCTCCTCCTCCTCCTCTCATGGTTCCCTTTAGTGGGAGATGGTGTAATTTTTTGCATCACTCGTTTTGAAATTCGGGGCCGGCGGCCACTTTTCGCGTTTAATGAGGTATTTATGGCTTTCCCATTCATAAATTGCAATAGGCCAGCCAAGCCCGTCATGGCTGAAACCATCGGCTCAGTTCGGGTTCCTCTGGACGTGAGCTCTTCAGGCCTGAATGAAGTCCTTGTCATGATATGTCACGTCTTCAGGAGAACCGAATCGCCCACGGTCGAGAACAAACTCAACTGTTCGCGTCTACGCGCTAAAATGTATCAGAAAATTATGAAATAGTCAAGAAGGTTTCCAGACATTCAGGCTCGGTTTGGCCTCGCCACGGTGGTTTAGTGGTTATGGCGCTCGTCTGCTGACCCGAAGGTCGCGGGATCGAATTCGGGCCGTGGCGGCTGCATTTTCTATGTAGGCGAAAATGTTTGAGGCCTGTGTACTTAGATTTAGGCGCACGTTAATGAACCCCGGTGGTCCAAATTTCTAGAGCCCTCAACTACGGCGTTTCTCATAATCATATTGTGGTTTTGGGACGTTAAACCCAGATATTATTATTATTTTTTTTAGGCTTGGTTTGTGCAAGGCAGTGGTTATGCGTGTAACGGACCAGTTACATAGGAATAGCAAGAGAAGCGCACGTGGCAATATACATTTAAGATGGGCATTGCACGTTCGAACTACTACCTCAAGCTGCACGAGCTAATGAAAAAAGACAATCGCAGGCGCGGGAGGCAAAACATTCCCAGAATAATTATCGAGAATTTTTTTGAGCAGCCATCTAATCAATTTCAGTTTAGGAATTGCGCTGCACTGGAGCTATAAGGTAGAAAGTTTGGGAGCTGTAAAGTCGGAACAAGTTCGCTAAGCTGGAAGCACGCACGCATATGTCTCGCTTTTGTGTCTCACAGCATGTCTGCGTTCCACTGTCGGATGTTTTAAGCCACATTTATCTAGGAACAATATGACTCGAGATGTCACAATTTTGACGGGACTTTGTCATCACTTCCTCTTGTTGCTGTGGGCTCGGTACGCAGCTGGTACTGCTTTAGTAGCATGAAGCTAAAACTATTTAGGACCCATCATTTTACCGAAAAAAAGGAAGCGAAGAAGGCTTGACTTCTTCAGTATCTCAAGGAAGGTTTTATAGTTATCATAGCTGGTAATGAGCAGATGATTCAGAAAAACAGTTACGCAGTAGATTTCCAGAATATTGCATTTATAATATAGACAAACGTGGCAAGCCTACAAATTTTTTCAGCTAAGCTGCCAGAAAAGAGTTTTGAGATTTCACGGCAGTGGGAAGGAATGAAATATCTGGGACATGAGAAAGATAAACTCTTAATTTTCTCTGGAAGCAACAGCTCCGAAAATGAAGATTATGTGCTGTGGTGGTGCCACACTTTCTACATTTTCGACGGAGGAAAAATTAGAGCTAGCCAATGTGGAAGGTAAGCCAGACCGAGATCGCCCGTGAACGATATGATTATATGGTAGTCTTTACGTCACAAGAAAGCATATAAGTAAGCTTAAAGAAAAAAGTCACAGTTTCACCGCAAGGGCGAAGTAATGAATGCGAGAGCAACAATTTTCAGTGTTACACGAAGTGAGGCTGGCAGCTAACTATCTTGTATCCGATATCGCGTAACTACAAAACGCTGGTGTAAGAGAATACGGCCGCTCCAGGGAGAGATGCTCTCCGCATAGTAACTTCGTGTTGAGAGCGCAGCACGTGGAAGGGTATACGAGCCGCCCGTAGTGATGGCTTTCGAGATAGCGCGCGCGCCAGCGATCGCCACCGCGCCCTTAGATTGAAAGTTCAAAGTTGCTCCTCGCGCGACGCCCCCCCCCCCCCCCCTCGCGTCTTCGCGTCTTTTAAGGCTCGTTAAATACGGGCGGGGCATTTCCTGTCTGCTTCGACGGCACGCCTCCCGCACGGGGCGATGTTATCGCATGCACCCTCCGAGCGATCGGCCGGCTTGTTTGAACTCTGCTTCGGCCGCGTTCGTCGCCCCCGCTCGTGCGCTTTTACCCGCGGTAGAACATACAATGCGCGGGGGGATCTTATCAATTTGGACTTCATACCGGAAGGTATGAAGTCCAAACCCGTCGAGACTGTCCATATAATTGCTGTCGCAATAAAACAACAACAAATACATCTCATTGACGGAATAGCAACTGGATAGCGCAAAAAGAAACCTGGACAGAAGAGGAAACAAAGAAGGCGGAAGCACTTGTCTTGTATTCGTTTCATTTTTTCTTTTATGCTTGTTTACCGTTGATATACAGATATCATTCCAACTATTACTGAACAGCAAGCCCATTTCATTGATGAAATAGGCAGTGCCGCAAATTTCGCAACGACGACAGACAGCAACGACACAGAGAAAGTGCGTTTGTGTCGCCTTCCTTGTGAACTTTACAGCGCTGCCTATTTCATCCATGATATTCGAACTTGTTCCAACGCAACCTCTTCTTAAGCGCATTTCGTCACCCTCATGTATCACATAGGCGTTCGTATGATAATGGGGTCACTAAAGACGTCAGTGTCTAGAAGATAGTTTGCAACATTCTGGAACCGCCCCGCGACCATCTGTAGGATATTACTTAGAAGAATGGATTGTCGGGCGAGTTGCTACGTCGTCGTAAAAAAAGCGCAAAAAAAACCAAGGACACGGAAACCAAGGCGACAATACGAGCGCTTTTGCTGTCGCCTTCCATTCTGTGCCCTTCCTTTCGGTGTGCAACAGTTGACGTGAAGTGGACATGAAGTGGACCTCCACTGCTTCCTTGTGAACTTTACAGCGCTGCCTATTTCATCCATGATATTCGAACTTGTTCCAACGCAACCTCTTCTTAAGCGCATTTCGTCACCCTCATGTATCACATAGGCGTTCGTACGATAATGGGGTCACTAAAGACGTCAGTGTCTAGAAGATAGTTTGCAACATTCTGGAACCGCCCCGCGACCATCTGTAGGATATTACTTAGAAGAATGGATTGTCGGGCGAGTTGCTACGTCGTCGTAAAAAAAGCGCAAAAAAAACCAAGGACACGGAAACCAAGGCGACAATACGAGCGCTTTTGCTGTCGCCTTCCATTCTGTGCCCTTCCTTTCGGTGTGCAACAGTTGACGTGAAGTGGACATGAAGTGGACCTCCACTGCTCAGTGGAGGTTTCGACTTCTCCTTTCGGTTCGCCCAATCGCACTGTTTGACTCAGTAGCAAGTAACCCTGGATGAATATATCAGCAAAAGTCTACGGATGCTGTGTGGTTGGAACAACCTTTGAAAGAACACGACCACATTTCATCCCTTCGCCTGCAACCGCTACATACGAAAAGACTGCGCACAACCCAAGATATAAACAATTCGAATATGTGCTTGTGGTCTACCTATAAAATCATTGTTCTTTTCTTGTATACGATGCTGAACAATAGAACAATGATTGCTGAGTCAGCGCGCTCCCGCCTTGTTTTTTGCGCCGTTTACATACAGGTGTTCGCTTTCCATTTAGATCCTAGATTTTCGAATCTTCTTCGCGGTACCACTACGACGACTGCATCCCACAGTCTCAAATATGGCCACATTGGTGTACAATAACCTTCGGGATGCCCACGCATTTCATTCTGTCCCATCGTTCTGGCATTAGCTTTAAAATGATCCTTTTTTTTCAGCTCAGGATGCGATAAACTCTACTTTCCATCACAACCATGCAAGAAAGCACGACGACAGGCGACGAAGTGACAAATCTTTGATAGAACAACCACAATTACATTGTGTTTCATTGAGAACCAGTGCAAAAACTGATTCTGGCCGGCCGCCTGATCAGCTACTGCATTTGAGAATCGACGCCTCCGATCGAAGACCTTTTGGCAATATAGGTTCTCATGTTACGTGAGTGACAGTAGTTGCAGCGGCACCGCAATTTTGTATGGCCGTTGGTCCTTTTGTTGCCGCAATTACCGATTACCACCGAAAGTACAATACTAACGATAGTGGTACCACTACTTTCACGTAAAACAGTGGGGATAGTTCAAGAAGTGAACAGCTACCCACTTGCATGTTTATTGTTGTTTTTAGGAAAAAACTTCAGTTTTCATAGCTCATATTTTCTGCGCATAAATGAAGACAGGTGACATATTGCATAAAAAAGATTTTCAGATTATGCTAGTGAGCCGTTCATTAGGTTACTTGACAAAGAAATAATTCTATTATACACAAGTTGTTGCGCACTAGGTTGACTGATTTGCGCAGTTAGTTCAGATTGTTTGACCTGCTCTATAAGCGTACGCAACATTCCGCCACACATTTCTCCGAAATAACTCGGATTCAAATGAGAGGCTCTGTCCCGTTTCGTATTTCCTCGTGCTTCCGATAATTGCCTTCTTTGTAGACGTAAACCTGTAATTTTGCCCAGTCATGTCTCCACGCCAGCTTTTTGAACATGCGTATGTACGAAATCATAAAGCAATCAACTTCTTCGAAAAATAGTCTTCAGTTCCCACATACGAACTACCTTCCTCTGGACAAAATTATACAATAGTTTGCACATATTTCGTAAATATTTCGCTATGTATAACGGATTTGTTGTACGGCTTAATAAAGCAAGAGGAGACATTGCACATTTTAACTGAAAGAAATAAAATTCTTCCAGCTGTTTTCGACTATGAATTCGTAAAGAGCTCAGGTGTTTGTTTTCATTGGCAGGTTTGTAAGGACAAACATAAGAAATTGGGATACAAAATGACCCATATGCGTTAATCAGCCCTTCATTTGAGGCCCCCAAGAACTCTTCTAAACTATTGCCTCCGAGCCATTCACCGGAGCCACAGACAGAGTGACTCTTTGGTTTCCCGTGAACACGATCGTCCGTGCAAGACAGGCGAATCACTGTTCCGCACTTCATACACCTTTCACGCTGAGTGCAACTGCGCACATTTGTTCAACAGACATCGCACTATGGCGTTAACAAACATACATGACTGCGGAGTCGCTCAAGTAGTGGTTACCTGTCATGACCCATTTTCAGGTGCTCGTCATATTGTTTTGATGACATCATCGATGTGGAGTGCCACAAGTTAGTGAGGTAGATTGCTCTTGGCTATAGCGCATGTAGTTCTAGCTGTACATGCTGGGGATCATCTTTTAAGCGCGTGTGTATCAGGAGGTCTCAGCCGAAAACGTGCAGCTTGGTTACATCGCCTCGCAATAATAATATTAATGATGATTGCTGGCGTTTTACGACCCAAAACCACGATATGATTTAAGGGACGCCGTAATTGTGGACTGCGGAAATTGCATGCACCTAAATACATGCACCTAAATATAAGTACACGGGTCTATAGCATATCGCCTCACTCTGAATGCGGGCGCCGCGGACGGGATTCAATCCAACGACCTTCGGGTCAGCAGTCGAGCGCCATAACCACTAGGCCACCAGACTGGCTCCGCAGAGCAACCAAAGCACACATTTACACGCATTTTGCTGAACCAAGTACGCCACCATTGATTGGTCAAACCGCATCGCAAGGGAGCTAGCATTACATTTATGAGACCGGTGTGTTAGATCACCTTCCGCTGAATATTGTCCCCTTCCTCGCTACGCTTTCCGAACAGGCCTGCAGGTGATATGTGAAAATTGCGGCGCCCGTGGACCAAATCGCACGCCATCAGTGCAGTCATCGCACGAATGGTCGTTATACCAATGCCCGTGCTGACTCCTGATTTTAATTCGCCTGGATAAATGAAAGCGGACCATGACGAGACAACTGCACTTTTAATATCCAAAAGAAGCTTCCTCTGGCTTTGCCTAATGCGCTAAATATATAGCACAGCTTCTCGCACTTTAAACTTCGCTACCTAATGCGCTACTGTTCACATAGCTGTCGGCTTTATAGCCAAGTAAATGTCCCCTTGTCGGAAAATAATTCCAAATGAGAGCCTCCTACACGTTTTGAAGCAGTTTGTTTCACAAGTGGTAGTTTTTATTAGGGCGAGCTCGTAAAGTTGGTGTAAAACTGAATAATACGTATGCATAGCAAAAGCAAAGAAAAAAAAAACAATGCAATACGCAATTTCACTTGTCTCTTAGTTCACGCAATCTTTCCATCAGCGCTAACACACGCTAAATGAAACCCTGCTTATCGATCATTGGTAACCATTCTATACTATCCTTTTCTACAGTGAATCCTTTGGGAGATATTACATTTATAGCACAAATTCCGCAGTTTATGGCGACTTGCAGCGCTGTTAACATTCGTTTTTCATTGCTCTCTGAAATGCTGCACTATGATAGCTTTTCTCTCTTTACACCAGTACCTCACTCGACCATGCCAAAGAATTGCAAGTTAGCATTGTAAGCGATGAAAACTACCTCTCTTTCTTAATAAACTGAAGCACCGAATTCATCATCCTTTTGAACAACTGTCATGCTTATAAATGGAAGCATGTCAACGCTCGCTCGTGTTTTATTTTGTCGAGGTTTATAAGCCTAACTCAAGACCTTCAAGAGCAGTACGGCACATTGTGCCCGTGGAAATAAACGATGTAGGCATAAGACATTGCTCTTCTCGGAAAAATATTCTGAACAGCATTGGGCAGCGATGAGGGTCTTCCTACTAACTTTCTTTGCCTACTGCGATGTCATCTTCTGGGTACCAGTAGACGGTAAGCGATGGTAATAACGGCGCATATATGTGGGTCCGTATGTAGCATTTTGATATTATTGCATCTTTAACATACGGCTATTAACATTTCCATGAACTCACAGAGATTTCTCGAAGTCTCTAATGAAATATAAGTGGTATTGCTGCATTATTAAGCTCCCATTTTCGGAGTCTATAACATTTTCATGCGGAAATCTTATCACAGCGACGTATCTATAATATCAGAGTTGTATGGACACCGAAAACCTTCATGGCAGAGAAGTGTAAACACAGTACTGTTACCGTTTCCGGAGGACGAGGAGGAAGATAAAGTAGAGAGGATAAATTAGAGAAGGACAGCCAGTTCCCAGACCGGCTGGCTACCCTTTGCTCGGAAAGGCGGTAAGGGGAATAAAATACTATAGAAAAGAGATGTCACAAAAAAGAAGGCGGAAAAAACAAAATGAGAACAATATTGCGATAAGCAACATTGCTTAAAGTCCTGTATGTCTTGATGCGAATTTTATTTTTCACAGTCCTCACTTTAAACTGCGCATGAGCATGTTGCTTGCAAATTTTCGATGTGTGTTGGAACAGTCCTGCCAGCCGAACGTAATATTCTTCAGCTCAATTCATTTTTTTTTGTCAGGGACTCGTTCGTATGGAGTTAAGAAATGATTATCTAAAATATGATGGTACACATGTCTTGCATATATTAACATTATTTCATGGATTTTTGAGCACGTGTATGACCTGTGCTTCGGCCGTCAGACAGGCGGCATCTGCTAGGATATGTGACGGCAGTGGGCAGACGAAGAATGACGAATCTTATCGCTTGACTGGTACCCGTAGGCACCCGTTTCTTGGTAGCCCGTGCGCCAACTGGACGTCCTGCGCATTATGGGACGCATCGGATGCTGAAGAACCCGAACTCAATAAAGTGCGCTTTCTAGTTTCGCGACTGTTCTATAGGCCTAGGGCGCTCGGTTGGTGACACCACTATTCTCTGAACGTGCAGCGCCAATGCAGCAACGTCGAGCATATTGTCTCCGTTCTCTTTGCGAAGGGTAGCTTGAACTTGGCTGCGGTGAACGTCGGTGCGTTACAATGGCAACGCGAAACGAGCCCCGCTTCCTGATTTGTGGTTACGGATAAATACCCAACGTTCATGACTATTTGGGACAAAGTAGTTTGCCTCGCGGTGGCGAATTGTACGCCGCTAGGTACATTTTTTGCATGAAGAAAGAACAGCCCGGTGCCATCAGTCCGTCGGAAATCTTCGGAAAAATGCGTTGCAAAAATGAAGAACGTGATGTACGGCATGCGTTTAGGGGCGACTGTTTTCCTGGTATACATGCCGGTTACATAAGTTTATATTGAAAAAAATATCTCTTGCCAACCTGGCGCGTTCGCTTGCCCCATTATCGGCGTGCATTAGCGGACTGGTGGGCTAGTTCAGGTTGATCTGACAATTAGCAGCGCTAAAAGAAACGGCCGCACGACGCATCCGTCCTGTATTATTGATCTTGCACATTTCTAAGTATCCAAGTAGCTGTTCTCGCACGGTGTGAATCGAAGCTCACACTTACTCGGGAATACTAGTTCGTTAATCGATTCCTTCCTGTGCAGCGTAGGGCGTGCCACTTCTTTCTGCCATGAGCCGTGCCGGTACAAGATGCCAAACACGATGTGTGCCGGTGTCTCTTTCAGGGCCACGGCGTGTTTGCAGCAGGGACGACAATCAGGCTTGCAGGTGCAATAAGATTGGGTATTTTTTTTACGTGCGCCAGTAAACAGCCAACAAACAAAGGCGGCTTATTCGCCCACAGAGGTAGGCGCTTTCAAACATTCCGCAGGACAGAGCAAGCTGGCGCGAGTGCGTATACCTAGAACGGTGCAGAAGGCGAAAATTCTAAGAAAAATTTCATACAACATAATCGGCCACCGCAGCGCTAGAAAACTGACGGGCGCTTCACGCGGTCTGTTCGTCCGTTAGCGTAACTAATATGTCTTATCAACCAATAAAATGAGCAAATTCCTCCTACGGCAGCTTCCCGACTGCGTTCTTACAGTTATTGCATCCACGCACTCATTATTTTGTATAAGTTGACCTTTTTTTTCGGCGTGTACACAAGCTCCTGTTGCTGTAGGCCATTGTAAACCTGGCGCGGATGTGAGGAGGGAACAGGGACTTTTCGCCGGCAGTCCCCACCAGTCGCTGAAGTGGCACTGCATGTCTGATTCGAAACAGCAGCTCACGAGGCCTATACAGCGGCGACGGTCGCCTTCGTCAGGTCATCCAAGGTATTTTGTAGTGTAGCTGTTGTACGCTATAGTTTCAGAGGATCGCTGCGTGTGTTGACCAAACACAACAGCGGTTGGCGTCTCGTACGTGCCCCTGCGGCGGCGCGCATCGTTGTTATGTGGCGGTGCACTGGTGGTACAGCAGGACAACGTGCAAAGGCGACGAGAATTGCGCGCTTCGTGAAAATTCTGGCGCGACAAAAATTTGATGCCCAACATGGCGTTTATGGTTACGCTCTTTATGGGGCTGCTCAAGATGCCGACGAACGCTCAAAAAAGAAGAGAAAATGCAGCTGCCACCCGCAAACAGCATGCCGAGGAAGGTATCTGTTTACTATAAAACTCTACGCTTACGCATCTATTCGATACCTCCCATTGTAGATTTTGCGTTCGTCAGCTCCGCTGACCAGTGATCGCAACCACTGCTTCGCCCTTTTGGTGATACAGATTTTTTCTAAAAATAAAGAGGCAAAATTTTCTCCCCACCATCTCATGAATCTCCTCCTCCCCCCCCCCCTTTTTCCCCTCCCGTACCACGCCGCCGCCGATTCGATCAACCCCGCGCCATTCACACGCCGCCGCCGGAGGTGGAAACACCGGCGCACATGTCTAATTGGAATCCGCGTACCCAAGATCCAAGGCGAGCGCCTTAACCACTCGGCTATCCTGGCACGCTCACCGAACATAGCATAGCCTTGTATAGCCTTGTATAGTATCGTATAACAAGGGGGTAGAAAATGAAACTTAGACGAAATAGAAAAGATGGTTGTTCCCTCCGTCAGAGGAATTGGAATAACACGAAAGTAAAGCGTGCCCTTCCAGAAGTAACTGAATGTTTACTGTACATTGATATAAGAGAGTTTGCACAAAGTATATTGATGTCTGGCAGCTATAGCACCGTTTAGCGTGGATGCACCCACTTTGCTGATTGGTGGTACATCTCCATCCCGACGACTAACGTCCATGTAAGATGATTACACAAAACCTTGTGGTAGCTGTAGGAGTTGACGGTGAAAGTGTAATCAGAGAACAAGGTGGGATAGCCAGAAGAGCGTCGCTTATTGGACGCAGATCTTGGTCGCCATACCGCGGCATGTTAAAATGTGATTGAACACCACGGCCTGACTAGAGGGAAACGCAAAGCGCGTCGTGCCGCCCCCCGGTCGCGATTTTTCTTGGGGTGAGCGCGTGAGCGGGGAACTCGGTGTAACAGCCAGGTGAGGCAGACGCGTCGCAGAGCTATTTTTCGTTTGGATTAGCGTGATGCTATGAGCGAGGACGACGCTTTTACGACGCTTGGGCTAAGATCGCCACCTCGCGGTATGTTAAGGCATTGACAAGATTGAATTTCTATTGAAAACGCACCGAATGGGACGGGCGTGTAACGCGTTGCAGGTGTTAATCGCGGAGGTTACAGTAATGACGAATTATTTTACTTTACCGCTCCCAGAGGGCAACACCATCCCGCCGACCGGGAGAGTGGTAGATATAAAAGGCACGTTTGTAAAGCCTCTAGAGTATGTGTCCGTGGCGCAGTGGATAGCGTGTCCGGCATCTGTTGTTGCGGACCCAGCGGTCGTGGGTTTGATGCCCATTGACGGAACTTTCTTCTTTGCCCTCTTATCGTCTAAATTTTTTCGACGTCATTTCCGTGACGGAAATACGTCACTGAAGTCTTGGTGGACCCCGGCATAAAACACTTTCGTGTTAAAAAGGAGAGATGGGAGGGTGAAGTGGAGGGAAATGAGAAGGGGTGAGAGTAAAGCGCAGCATAATAATGAGGAAGAGAAATAGAAAGAGAAATATAGAAAGAGAGAGGAGAGAGAACCTATGGGAGAGGAAGAAAAAAATGGCGAGAGAGAAAAAAGATGGAAAGAGGAAGCCAGCGAGAAATAGAGAGATAGTCAGACAAAAATAGGAAAAAAAGAGAAAGAGAGAAAGAAATAGAAATAAACAGAGACAGAAAGACAAAAAAACAGGGATAATTAAAGTGAGAAAGAGAAAACTAAAGAGAAACAAAGAAGGCAGCCCAGCTCTATCTAGAAATAGTGAAATAGGTTGCCCAGCGAGTGGCGACGGGCCCGTGCTTCACTGTGCCAAGCTTTGCGCGGCTTAGTGCAAACTTCCCGCATTTTTATAACTATTGCGTGGCTGATGTTGTGGACATGCATCACGAATGCGACGACTTCGCATTCGGATGCCGTGAAGATCATCGCCCCGCACCCGCTCCCACGAGAGAGAATGCAGGAAAGGTCTCGCCGACATTTCCCATATTCCCTCTGGCTCTCCATCTCTCTTCTGTTACATCGTGCACAAAAAACAAGTGAAAACAATTGGGACAAGCAATGTAGTGTAAGTTTTGTTCGAAACGAGGACATTAGTTTGGTTGGTGCTGGATGAAGCATTTAATTATGGCTCGAACTGATGTGCGCGTCCATTCAAGCACGTATGTCTTACACAAATGTGTAATGGAAATCTTTCGCGAGTTTACAGAACTTACGCGCAAGTATGAAGCAGCTGTCGTGGGGCACATGGCAATACTGTCCTGTGGTCAGGACGGTAAAAACGCTAATTAAGTAGATTAAGATGAAACACCTTTCTGGGCATACCTATGCCCAGAAAAAGAAATAGCCCTCACGTTGCAACGATAGCGTCGAGCACTATCGTCGGTCGTTGTTAATCTGATTGTCGGCGTTACGCGCCCTCTTGTATACATGGACGGCTGAAAATTCCAGCGTTATCGCTGCAACTTGCGTTAGCTCCATTATTAACTTGACTACTCGTGTCGTGTGCGCAATGTTATCAGAACAGTCTAAAATATTGAGAACTTTCTCAAACGTAGTGGCACGGCCCGCGTGGAGCTGCGGTAACACTTTTTTGTGGGTGAAACCCGATCACAAGGAAATTAAAGAAATAAGCGCGCATGGCATTATGCACAAAGCATTAAAGGCAAAAGTGTGTACTTCTGCACGGGTTTACAGCAATATATGCACAAATGCTGTCCACTATAGGAGCATTACATTGCCGTTAGACATTAAAAAATGTTTTTTCTAGCTCAAAAAGGCAAGTCGGTTTGCTACTTGATGCCTAGCGAAGAAGACGATAATTGTGATACTGACGTCAGCAAGTGGTACTACAATAGGGAAGAAACAACCTGCGTGAATTTTATGTACGGAGAATGTCCAGCGGGAAACAATATATTCAAAACCTTAGAGGAGTGCAATGCGGCTTGCCAAGGTAAGTCTTCTTTAACATGCGACCGACGTCTTTACATGGAGCTGACTTTTTTTTCTTATGAGACATCATGTCACGAACTTCAGCAGGCACCAATTGCAAAGAGAGTACCAATTGCAGGCACCAATTGCAAAGAAATACAAAGTTGAAAAGCAGTAGTGTTCCTACAACTGTGCAGTCACTTCGAAGTGCGGTCGCTTTCTAATAAGGCTTACAAAATGGTGGCAGAATATTCACACTGGGTAATCGCAAAACACAATATGCGCCTCAGCATCAATACAAACTTGGACTACATTTGAGCTTCGCCTACAAGGGTTGAACGCGATAACGTAATCGGGCCCGTCCTCATCGCCTTATCACTTGCTAGCCTTGCTTCTCTTCTCGCTGCATGCCTCAGTCGTGCGATCCGTGGCATAAGGAAACGAACGACTGTGCGCGTAACATTGGCCGTTTCAAACTATCCTAGCAAGCTTACTTTAACTACAGTAGTTAGGTGCCCCTTACGTCATAATCCTTCCTTTTGCGAGTCAGCGAAGAGCCCGCTACGCGTCCGTAAGGCAACAGGCGAACTCACGCAGCTGATGACGATTTAATATGTCTGAGCGCTTTGTAATGAGTGGGCCTTTAAAACACCCATTCATTGCCCAATTCAGACGTTTTGACGCCTGGCGCAATTCTTCTCTTCTGCCACGCAGTATTACATGCGTTAAGGAGACTCCTTTTCCTACATGACATTCCTATAGTGTTTTTTCCGAAGCAGTTTAAAGCAGTGGCGTGGCTCTGTGGTAGAACACCTGCTTGGAACGCTGACGGGCAGGATTCGATTCTCATTTGAACCTAAAATTGTTATCACCGTTTCTATTTGAATCTTTCGCGATTTTTCGGTCTTGAACAAAATAATCACTTTTCGCTTATAACCGACGACGCCAATACGGACGCTGACGCCGACTCCGGAATTTCTGCGAAACGAGCTTTCTAACGCTATTGCGTTAACGTACTCAGCGGTGTAGGTGCGCGCGTTGCATTACGGACGCGTAGTGAGTGCCTCGCCAACTCGCAAAAGCTACAATTCTGTCGTAGTGGGCCCTTCACAACGATTATAGACAGATTTAGTTGGGCGTCCGCAACAACGTACGGACGCTGCCTGCCAGCCATTTTCCTATGGCAGGCTGCGTCCGTACGTTGTTGCGGACGCTCAACTAAATCTGTCCATTATATGATACTGTAACAGGGCCAGCTTGCAGACGCACAGACATTCCTCATATTATATTTTTGTATGCTGCCCTCCTAATACGAACTCCCAGCTATTCGCCTTCCAGTTCAACGCCTAAATACACTTCGTGCACGTACAATTGTTCACCCGCAGGATACATGCACTCTTATCCACCGTGTCTGCTCTCTTCCCCTTCACCTTACTAGGGCGGAGGAAGTCGTGCTTAGGAGGCTTCGGGCAGGGGTTGCCCTACACCAGCTGTTACCTCAACATGGAACTGGTCAGCATTACCAGTTGGTGCTACATGCCCGTACTGTTCTCATCCGGTGATGCAAGCAGATGCATACCACTTTATATGGGCATGCCAAGGGTTACAGCCGTCATCTCCTGGAACCTGGCCTTGCTACAGTGACACAAACAGTTATTACCGATGGATAGATATGAACACATTGCACAAGACACTTCTTGGTTTCCTACACAACACCATCCTAACGGCACCCATTTAATACAAATATACCAACAAATATTATGCCATAAGGGCAAGTCTATGCCGCAAAAAAGGCATTCATTTCCTTGTGGCGCGGCTTAGATGCCCACCGACAAGCGGAGCTAGGATAGGGATTGAAAAGGGGAAGCAAACAGGGTCCGATTACGCTATTTCGTTTCTGCTTCGAAAGGCGAAGCTCAAGCATGCTCCAAGTTTTGATAGCGGAGCTGTTTAAGTCGGGCATAATGTGTCTGACGGGAGAACAGAAAAGTCAATCATCATGAACCGACACGCGCTCTCTTCGTCCTCTTCTTCATCGTCGTCGTCTTCTTTATCTTCTGCTTCGCCCCTACAACACTCGCACCAATTTCTCCAGTGCAGATTGCAGTACACTGATGGGCGAGACAATGAGTATAGAGAGAGAAAAAGAAAGAGAAGTGAAGATAGAGAAAAGGAAAAATTCTAAAGCAGAAAATTGCTTCGCGAGAAGAG
Source organism: Rhipicephalus sanguineus (assembly GCF_013339695.2). NCBI lineage: Eukaryota > Metazoa > Arthropoda > Arachnida > Ixodida > Ixodidae > Rhipicephalus > Rhipicephalus sanguineus. The sequence goes on from NC_051186.1 coordinate 61,717,321, forward strand.
TTTCGAACCCGCGTACCCACGATCCGAAGGTGAGCGTCTGAACCACTCGGCTATCCAGGCACACTAGCAGAGCATAGATAGCCCTGTATATTATAGTATATGAAAAAGGTGGGAAAAGAGAGTGACGGCGAGGACAAATATGAGGATGAGGAAGATGGAAAGGACGAGGGGAGAGAGCAATGCGTGGCATAGAAAGAAAGAGAAGAAGAGAAACGTAGAGAACAAAAGGCAGGAAGAATAAAAAGAGATAAATAGATATAAAGAAAGAGGAAGGGGAAAATTCAGACAGAGAGACAGAGAGATAGAAACGGAAGATAAAGAAAGAAAGATACAAAGACCGAGAAAGGAAGAAATGGAGAGAGAGAGAGCGAGAGATAGAGAGAGAGAAAAATAGATATAAACAGAGACAGTAAAACATACACAAAAAAACAGAGAAAACAGAGAAAAAAGAAAGAGAAAATTTCCAAGACATAGCAACATAGACACAGTCCGGACGACCTAGGTGCCTATCAGCTCTGCTGTCTCTTTAGCATCGCGTCTCTAGCGCAAGCTACGCTGATTTATTTTTAAGCCGTTATCTGTAAATACCTCATGTGGTAGATTCATGTCATCTTATACGTGTTTGGGTACTTACAAAGTTAAGGAGATGGCCAGTCAGCCTCGGTGGTCCAGTGGTTAGGGTGCTCGGCTGCTGACCCGAAGATGCGGTCGCATTTCGATGGAGGCGAAATTTCGGAGCCCCCCAATACGGGGTCCCTCATAATTATATCCTGGTTTTGGGACGTAAAATGTATAGGGAAACATCCTTAAGATAATATTAAGCAGACATTATGAAGATATTATTATGAAAACGACCACGAGAGTGCCAAGGCGTAGGCTGTTAGAGATAGATAGATAGATAGATAGATAGATAGATAGATAGATAGATAGATAGATAGATAGATAGATAGATAGATAGATAGATAGATAGATAGATAGATAGATAGATAGATAGATAGATAGATAGATAGGTAACACTCCTCGCAGGACGAGGAGTTTTATTTGCGCTAGAAGATTAATATCATAATGTGAACCAACTAGCCCACCCATATAAAAGGCACGTTTGTAAATCTTCAAGAGTGTGTAACGGTGGCGCAGTGGATAGCATGCCCGGCATCTGTTGTTGCGGAACAAGAGGTCGTGGATTCAACTCCCGTTCATGGAATTCCTTTCTTTAATTTTATTTGCCGTCTGATCATGTGCATTTTTCCGACGTCGTTTCCGTGACGGAAATACCTCAGTGAAGTATTGGCGAAGCCAGGCATAAAGCAATTTCGTATTACAATGCAAAAAACGCCATATATATTTGCTGGCACACAGGCCTTTCAAGCGACACTTAGTACAAATTGGTTGCTTAACATATTAAGTGATTCATAGTTGTTTTGGGTTGTCCAGCCTTTCCGTAATTAAACCAGCTGGGCATACTGCGAACTATGATGTGCGTTCAGTGGGCAGCGGAAATATGAAAATGCGCATATAAGATAGGTAAATTGATATCTCTGTTCGCAATATAAAGTACTATGCTAAGCTATTTAGAGAAAATGATGAAACTTAGTTAAAATATTTTTCGCGATATGAG
>NC_051186.1:61719038-61786527 GCF_013339695.2 Rhipicephalus sanguineus
GTGGAATACCAGCGTGTAGAGACCTAACGTAAGGGACTCGCGTTACAGTGGCATATAGCCATATGCACAGTCTCTACCAGCGGGCCCTGATTCTCGTCACCGTGTCACCAGAAAAAAAAAAAGGTCTGAACAGGTGGCTTTGTGGCCTCAAAGATCGAAGACGTCAGTGGGAGCTCTCGAACACAAGCGTATTTGCTTCCGTTTTCTATTTTCGAATCTACTCGTAGTAGTCAATGTACTGGGTGTGGCAGATGTGCGTCATAGCTACCAGAAATGCCCGACCAAAAATTAAACATAAATATGTGTCAAAAAAAGCGAAGTTATTGGCAAACTTGCAATTCTTTAGCTGATCATCCCCTCCCTCCACCCCCCTCTCCAATCCACCAGCTATCGAAATATTCTGCCCTAAGAAATGTGTGGCGAGAAACCTCAATATAAACTACACCATTCGCCATGTTTGTCAAGGGTTGTTCGCTTCAAACTTTTAAACACTGTTCATACTGATAAGTACTTACGTCTAGGAGGCTTCCTCTCTTTACTCTCCCCGCTTTCTTCAGTTGAATCATGTTTCTTTGGCCTACGAGGGTGTTTTGGGTGCGTATCCGGTCTAGGAGGACGTCGCTTAGGACGAGCCCACTCAGGAAGACTTGGCCTAGGAGGACGTGGCCTTGAAGGATGCCGCTTGGGTGGACGGCTCCAAGGAGGACTTGTTTTGGGAGGACGTCGCTTAGGAGGAGGTGACCATTCAGGAGGGCTTGGCGCAGGAGGACGTGGCCTTGGTTTGTGCTCAGGAGCTTGTGGTCGTTTTCCAACGCCTGCGTCGGGGTGGCCAAGTATGGAGCATTAACCTAACAAGCACATTGATTACCGTGCACAAATAACGCGAAATCTACTTAGCACAATATTAGTATTCTAAGCATTTTATTATACTCCCGCAAATGTTAGCGTAATTTACTAAAACCAAAATAGAAATTTTAAATCGCTTAATACTTCTTGGTGGTGTGCACTAGCCCCGCTACACAGATATTCAAAACAGATACTAGCTCCCAGCGTGTCTTATGTTTGACTTAAGGCAGGGATGACCTGCGCGCACCAAATACGGATCCCCGAAATGTCTTCTGTTGTCGATTCTACACAAGCATAGTTTCGAAAAGCTCTAGCGCAGCCAATGTTCCCAATTTGTAGTTAGCTCTGCAGCATTACGCTAAGCACAACAGTCCCAGTGGCACACAAAGAGCAGTGCTAACTTTCAACTGAGCTTAACCAACAGTTATGGCCTCCCTAATACCCTATTCTGCAACTCTATTAAGCAATATTTCCTCTATTTTTCTACGTTTCAAATGTATCCAGAATGTAGCGAGTTCCGAAGTACTCTCCATACATGTGTCGAATTCACTCAACGTTGCTTTGAGGCACTCTCTATTACATAACAGTAATAATAATAATAGTCCTATTATAATTGTTATTACTCTTGTAATAGTAAATATTGTCAAGGCCGATTAGAATATTATGTGTGAATTTCGATACCCTCAGTAATTCATTCTACTTAGCACAATGAAGGACCCATTTTTTCTAAAGTCAGTCACGTGGCCTTTTTGCAGCATAAAAGGAATAAAAATTACAGGCTCTACGTAGATGAGCAAGTTATTATAGATTCAAATAATTGTGAAGAAATAATTATACTCACGCACTTGCGTATATCTCGTCAGACATGGTAGAACTTTCAGCAAACTGATCGTGTACGCCAATGCGCTGCCCATTTCAGTTAACAGGAAGACACTTTGACTATGAAGCAGGTTCAGCCAATCAACAGCTGAATATTTTTTTTTGCTTTTTCTTGAATACCAATGACTGAAACACCGAGAAAAGCCGCGTCCTCAAATGTCGACAGTGCGCATGGAGGGGACGTAATTTCCTTCACTGGCGTATAGTCGCACTAAATCTGCATTTGAAATCTGCATTTGAAAACGTTTTTTTTTATTTTCAGCGTGCTAACCGTTTCGTAGTCAAATGAGAGGCGTGGGCAAAAGATAATTTGAAATGAAGTTCAATGCGAGATGAAGCTGGCCAAAGTCTCGCCTAAGTGTCGCAGAAGTAATGAAACTAATTGATATATCTACAGTATACACCCTGTTATTGCGCTAATCTTATACAGCAGTAAACGCAAACCACTCTTTAAATTCGCATAAAGAGAAGAAAATACCATACAAGTGTGTAAATAGCGCCTTAGATCGTATAAAGATGGCATGCCCTCCATATTATGAATATGCCATTATTATTTCTCATCCTTCCGTAATCGCCGATATCAACCAAGGAAAGCAGTAGTTGTCTTAGATGTGTTCTCTGTCCGAGTGGAACGAAAATATAGCGACGTAAATCTCGTTCACATCAGCTAGTATGCCTGAATTTGAACTCCTAAAATAACCGTTGTGCATTTTGGCGGTTTACTTAGCGTTGTTACTGTTCTCCATAGTAATTTCTTGAATTGCTGACTAGCAAGCTCACAGCACCTTGCCTAATAGAAAGACATATTCAGGCCGATGAAACACGCTTCGATGTGTAAGAGGACACATGCTGCACGCAATCATCTCAGCAGGAGGTAAAGCACGGCTTACCTTACAGGTGTCCTGACATTTTTGCTGGAGTCAAACGTGTTGCCTGGCGACTCGCACTCTCCATACATAAAATTCTCACATTTATCTTCTCTCCTGGATGTAATACCATTTAGTATATTGGTTCGCGTTATCGCCCTTCTGTTGGCATCATACGACAGCCCCATGCCTTACCTGTGGAAGATAGACATATTTTGCAAGCTAACGTTGCTCTGTAGTAATATAGTCTAAGTCGTAAAATCTTGAAATATTATTCAATTCGCCTTTCAACTTCCCGCATAAAAGCTGCAGTAAGATCTACAACGGAGATCATACGTTTGCGCCATAAAGAATGGAGTGTGAACCGTGAGTATCAGTGCACACGAAAATCACGACAGGTGGCTTTCTGCAAAGCAATGCTGGCTTGTTTCCTTTTTTCTCTCAAACGAGACGAATTTACAGGAAATTAAATTCAATGAAAAGAGAGAGACCACAGGTACCACTTGTTACCCGAATTTCACAGTTGTGATTTCAAGTGAATAAAAATCATCATACGAGATGACGTCTGTTGACTTTCACAATTTTTGAAATATACTATGCAATTGTGAAAGTAGAAGTTCGCTTTTTCTGTACGAGTTTGCTGTTTGCATCATTGATTTTCGTATTACAAAGTACGCTTCCACTAGAACATTAGCCAACTTCCGAGTTCAGGGCCTTCGCTTTGATACTTCCCATTGCTTTGCATCGTTCCTGCTGCCCATTATGACATACATGAGCCATCCCTCACTTAGGAGCTACCTGCTGTCACCGCGCGCATTCTATTGTGGAACTAAGGATTTAAATGTTTAGGTGCAAAACACACGTGTTGCTGCTGGCCTCAGAATCTCAGAAGCGGGTACTAGCTTCATACAAAGTGGCGGCTTTTTCGTGAATAAATAATAACATGTCTCACTGTATTCGCAAAAAACATTAAAGATATTTTCACGTATCGAAGGCACGGACATGGTAGTCGTGCTATGCATTCTCCTAGTCGCAGGCTCTATAAGATAGTCGGCCAGGAGGGCTGCTGAAGCTTACTGGTACGATATAAGATTTTTGTGGCGATGTGGTTCCGATCACAAGAACAGTGACAGGGAGCAAGCTATTCGCAAAAAGATTTTAACAGTCGAAACATATCCCTAGAAGTACATTTATAGCGCAAAATCAAAGACGTACCACAAAGAAAGAACCGACACACACAAGCGCTATCAACTGTCGGCAATTGTCAGTGCATATATAGCTCCAAGGCAGCCTTACCGCACATGCGCCACGCAATCGACATAAAAACAGAAGTGAAAGAGAGTGAAAAAATGAAACAGTATTACATACGCGATGAAATGAAATCAAACTCAGATGAGTGCAGGCATAGAGACGTGTCGCTTATGCAAAAATGAGCCCTTTTTCTGTTATGATAGGCTTCTAAAGCGAGCCGCGCATGCTCATTGTGGCTCCTGCCAAGGATCGACGTCCCTTCAAGTCATGCTCGCAATGGCACTAAGCAAGGCGTTGCTTCGGGCTAGTTGGTAATCCATAATTACGAGATTTATAGCGCGGAACTTCTACACAAGGGACAAAGGAACACGACGAGCACAAGCGCTAACTTCCAACTAACGTTTAATATCTGCGCTCGCAAATATATACAGTGAAAGAAAGAAAATAAAAGAAGAACCAGCTACAGCCACTCATCTGATCAGCACCACACGTGTTCGTTGCATTGCATTTTTAACACCACACGTCTTCGTTGCCTTGCATTTTTACCAGCTGCCATGAAGATATCCCATTTCTCTTTGGGATAAGAGAAGGGATGGTGCGCTGACACACTCGTAATCACCGCAGTTCATTGCTGCGGCTTCTATTATTTCACGCGTGCACCGGTCTTTGTCTCTAAACAACACTGCCGTATTGTCAAAGTACGGTATGCACCCACACTCCTCGCAATGTTGCCTCAGGTGCCCTTGTCTTCCTTTTGCCACGTTGCCGCTGTGCTTCCTTAAACGGTTGTTGAGGCATCTTTCCGTCTGCCCGACGTATGTTCTGCCACACGACAGCGGTATCCTGTACACAACACCTTCGGCGCATGCGACGTATCTGTTCTTGTGCTGTGTATTGCATTTCCTTTTTTTCCTTTTTTGCTGGTGAAGTCAGGTTGCATAAGTTGGTCAATTTCTGGGGGGCTGACATGCAGGCGTCAGAGTCGTCATACTGTATGTATTTGCGAGCGCAGATATTAAACGTTAGTTGGAAGTTAGCGCTTGTGCTCGTCGTGTTCCGTTGTCGCAATGGCAGCAAGCGTTAATATGAGCCACAAGATGGGCTCCTATATCTGCATTCTTGTTGATCTTTTGTGCGTGTTCCCTGAGCCGCTCGTTGACGCATCTTCCAGTTTGACCGACATAGGTCTTACCACACGAGAGCGGGATGGCATAAACCACGCCGACGGTACACGGGACGTAGGTCACACCGTGTCGGATTTGGCACCCTCCTTTGCTCATACCGCAGGTGCGGGAGCATAGCTTGGAAAGCTTGTTCGGAGCAGACAACGCCATAGTAACACCATGCTGCCTGCCCCTTTCTTGAGCGGATGGGTGATCCGATGCATATACGGAACCACAGCACAGGCGTCACTTTGTCCTGTAGGGCCTGTAAACGTACTTCTAGGATTATGAACCAACTAGGCCCAAAAGAAGTTCTACTGAAACATATCCCACTGGGGTGAGTTCTGCCAGCTATTGCCTACGCTGTAGTATATTATTAAAACAACTTAGCCCACTTCTACCTGGTGTTAAATATGCAGAAACAGCGGAGCTGTGGTTCTTCTGCGTATCCCTTCAGATTTTCTGTAATTTTTCTGTGATGTTTTGTGATCTTGTGTGCGCTTCTTTGATTACGTTATTCGAAAAGTAGAGGCGCACGGGAAAGGACGTGGGGCACCCCTGCCACACCCGCGCCGGCAACAGCTACATGAGGACGTATTGACGCTCCTTGATTTAGATTCTGCGCACTCACGGTCCACCACTTTTTCCCACCACTTAGCCATATGCATCTTCACTGTAAAGCAATTGTATGAAGCCAATGGAGCTATCCTCTATGATGCCGTGCATAACAAAGACTAGGTGTCATATTCTGTAATGAAGGCTTCCATCTTCTAGATGTGCCCTTGTGACAACCTAGCAATACATGTTCACGCGGCGGCTCACTCACACAAACAATAATGAAGAAGGAGCATGAATCACAGTGGTGCCATGCAAACTGCATTAGAACTAGATCATGCATCATTCTTTCGCAGCAGTCATTTACACAAGGTGTCGGGCTACAGTCAGCATAAGACCGTTCTAAACATGTCGAGGTCCTGCAAGGAAACATCACCATGTTAACGTTTCTCAAGTTGCCGCAATACCCACATGCTGAAACAGCCATGCAAGAACTGTTAGGCGCATGAAAAACACGAAGTGCAAACACTATATAGCGATTCATTGGAGAGGCATTATCGTAGCTTACCATATGGATGAATAAAGGTGAAGAAGGTGACATAAGTGAACAGCAGTACTCGCATTGCTAAGCAACGCACTTGTCATCTCTTTTCGAGGAAAAAAGGTACTGTTAACTGTTAGCTTGCAATCCTTGAGCAAAAGAGGCCCAGAGATAAGTGAAAAGGTTATGCATTGGCTGTACTGCGCTTAACAAGTGTAATATAATATCTGGGGTATAACGTCCCAAAACCACGATATGACTATGAGAGACGCCGTAGTGGAGGGCTCCGGAAATTTTGACCACCTGGGGTTCTTTAACGTGCACCTAAATCTAAGTACACGGGCCTCAGACATTTTCGCCTCCATCGAAAATGCAGCCGCCGCGGCCGGGATTCGATCCCGCGACCTTCGGGTCAGCAGTCGAGCGCCATAACCACTAGACCACCGTGGCGGGGCTGCGCTTAACAAGTGGGCAACACGGGAGTGCGAATGCTTACAGCAGGTGCTCTCGCCGCAAGTGCTATAACAATAAAGAGCCTTGCGAAGAGCTTCCTAAGAGAAAAAAATGTCTATTTATTAGAAGGCCCAGTTTCAACGTAGTCGAGTTTTGTAGTAGCATATAGACATTCAGATGTTAGAATAACTGAAAAAAATTTATGAAGAACGCCAAAGAAAATGCCTGAGCTAAGAAATTTGCCTGATATGAGCTACCAGATTCAAAACGGAGTACAGCTTGGCAGACAAAACGCAATAGTAATCCTGAATGAGAAAGCGCTCGTTCATTTAGAATGAACGGTTAATGCGCAGTCTCAGCGGAACGACTAGAACTGAGGGAAGATTGTCTGATACAATGGATAAAATTTTATTGTGCCCAGAAGAGGGGAACCGATCCAGATGTCAGTTACCCTGGATAGATAAGGTCGGTGGTAGTTTTTTGGGACGCCACAGCCCTGAATGCGCGCGAGGTCATCCGGTGTTGTTGTATCTGGTCGGTGGCGCGCAGGAGCGACTCTCACGCGTCAGCTGTGTAGGAATCATCAGCGTATTGGGCGCATGTCTCCGCCATGCGTAACACGGTGGCTGACCGCGAGCAGTGTCTGCAGTGTAATGACTCGAGCTGTGGGCACACACGAATAATTATACTGGTACGTCTTGGCGGTGTCCCAGTGGTTACATTGCTCGGCCACTGACCTGCAAAGCGCGTGTCCGGCCGTGGCCGTGGCGGCCGAATTTCGGTGGAGGCGAAACGCTAGAGCTACATGTATTGCGCGACGCCACTGCACGCTAAATCACGAACTACAGCTGCTCGAAATTCTCCAGAGCCTTCAACCACGGCATCTGTCGTAGCCCGAGTCGCTTTGTGACGTTAAATATAACAAACAAACCAACCAAACAGTATACTAGTTTAAGGTTGCGCTTTCTAGGGACAAGCGCAACTTTAGCATCTGCGGCGCCCTCTTTTGCAGTTTTTTGTTAGCTTTTCACTGTACCTGTCTTCTTCAAGCGCAAAGCTAAACCAGTATGTACTTCCAGCTACCTCGATATATAGCCCTCTGAGACATGAAGGCGGTTCCACACAGAGAAAAAGTGTATACAGTAGCACTCAATGTGAAAGCTGTAGGAAGTACGGGGCTGTGCCTGCCCTTCAGCGACTCCCGGGTTCACGGGCAACCGCACGCTGGTGTTCCAAACATGCAGGCTGCTCGGCGTTTATGGCGGGAAAATAAACCTTCATTATTGATGCAGTGATGCCCTCTCCACTCCTTCTTTCTTCCATTCTCGCTCTCACTGCACTCCTCCTCACCCTCACTTCAGTTTTTCTGCCCCCTTGCTGTATTATACGATTCACGGCTTAGCTTTATCCTCACGCTTATTTCTTTCCTCCTAACCTTGACTTCCCTTTTCCACCCCCTTGCTATGCTATACTATACACGGCTGTGTTATGATCTACCTTCACCTCCTCCTTTCCACCGTCCTCAACCAGCCATCTCTCCTCATTTTCCTTTTCCACCCCCTTGCTATTCTGTAGTGTACACGGCTATGCTATGCTCTACTCACCCCCTCCTCATTTCCCTCCCGCTCCCCCTCACTTCCCTTTCCAACTCCTTCCTATACTCTACTACACATGGCTAGGCTCTGCATTACCGTCACCCTCCTGCTTTCTTTCCTGCTCACCCTCAATTCTCCTTTACCCACCCTTCCTTTCCTTCCTCTTCCACCTCACTTCCCTTTCCCACCTGTTGCTTTATGTACTACACATCGCTATGCCATGATTTCCCCTCTCCTTCTCTTTTTCTTCCTCCTCAGCCTCTTTCCCATCGCTTTGCTATAGTGCACTTTATACGGCTATGCATTCTCTACCCTCTCCCTACTCCATTTTTTCCTCCTCATCCTCACTGCCCTTTCCCACGCCTTGCTATACCGTACTACACATGGCTATGACATGCTTTATCCTCCGTCTCTTCCTTTCCGTCCTGCTCACCCTCACTTACCTTTTCCAACCCCGTGCTATACTATATATACACAGCTGTACTATGCTTTACCCACCCCGTCATTCTTTCTCTCCTCTTTAGCCTCCCTTATCTTGTCCTCATCCTCCCTTCCATTTCCTAGCCCTCTCTATACTGTGCTATACGCGCTTATGCTATACTATGCTGGCTATGCTATACTTTACCCTCTCCTATCCACAATTCCGTCCTCCTCGCCCTCATGTCACTCCTCCTCTTTCTCACTTTTCCTTCGCGCCCCCTCGCTATACTCTACAATATATATACATGGCTGTGCTATACATAGTTTTGCATGCTTCATCCCATGCATGGATATACTACGTATATACGCAGACTGAGTGGCGCTATTGTAAGAGTACGTTACAATTAGTAGTGTGCGTGACGCCATACAGGGTATGCTATGCTTTACCCCTTCCTTTCCATTGACCTCCCTCTTACATTACTCCTACTCGCCATCAAGTCCCTTTCCCACCAATTGCTATACCTTACTATGCATGGTGATCCAATGCATGCCTATGCTATACATAGTTTGGTCTGCGTGACGCATAGCGACGACATGAGATGACAGCATACGGCAGCGTACGGCAACACACGAGGTCTAAAAGTCGAAGATATGCGACACTTCTCTAGAGAGCCATAAATTCTGATGTCACTTCACCACGGCAGCCAATGCAAAGGAAAGCTTTACCGCATTGGCTGAATCCAGAAGGCTAAGCTACGAGTAGTCGGCTGCTTTATTCGTAACAAGAACCATGTCTGTAGCAAGATATAAGTTTACCGAAGGTGTCTCAGCATCGGGTATCCATCGAGTGCGTATTTTCTATAGCAGTTCAGTGGTGTAGTCTCACGCGCCGTCGCGCACATCTCGTATGCCAAGCCAGCTTTGCTTCTACATATTGTTTTGCAGAGAATGGAGTCTACTTGCCTATTGTATCATTGGCTTGACCCGGTGGCATCAGAAGTGGCTTGGTGGTGGTGGTGAGATGAGAAAAGTTTTACATATGCCGTATGCTGTAATATATGCTCGCTTTATTCCTGACAGAGCCAAAGGGTTAATTCTGCTGTTTAGCTCTTGTTTCAATGCTGGCCATCTTTACTATTGAATAAATCCAGCAGACATGCGAAATTGGCTTTAGGACCAGCCCGACGCCGCTGCAGGCAAGACTGCGAGGGCAAAACATAATCTTCTCGCCTGTCTGCCTGGAGCCAACGCCACCTCCCTTCTGATTCATAAGGTTTTGAAGGAGAAGCGCAGAGGGATAAATCCTCCCTCAATGCTACATAGTTGTGGCACTTGAATACTGAACAGTACACCCGAGCCTCCTAATTTCTTTCGGCGTTCCGCGCCAGCATCGCCTCTACAAGTGGCGACTCTCGGCCGCGGGAGCGGCTATGTGTGCGCTTACACTGCCTGGGCGGCGCCACACCATCGTGAAAACTGCAGCGTTGGTTCCTTATTGAAATACATTTTTGCAGGCTGTATTTTGACTTTGAAGGCTACGTGTATATTTCGCCGGCTGAGATTCTCGATATTGCGCTACAACTCATCCTGTGTGTCACTGAATAACTTAGGGTGATCGGCAAAATATACTCGGTTGGGATATTCGCCATTGAGAGTTGTTTCTAGTATATCCATTTTAACCAACTTTACAAGTTCAAGCAAAGCTTCATTTCATTGTGAGTCGTTACTTTGTAAAGATTCTTTTTAATTTTCTATAATGACAACACTTAGGACCGTCTTTGGAAGTGGTATCCGGTTCGAAAGTAGCTTCTATACCAACTGGTGAGGCGCCGTTGAAGTACGATGTAATAAATAGATTATATTTTCTACGCTAATACTTTATAATTTTGGATCAAGCAACGATAAAGTGCGGCATAATAAATCCCAGTATTGGGCTAATTGGTTCATGATAGCGTTTCGCAGCACTCATGAAAAACAATCACACAACGAACACATAAGGATTCTCCCCATACACATGAGCACTGATAGGCATAAGTATAGGGCAGTATTGATTGGTGGGCAATATTGCACTGCACGGTAGTGAGCAGTTTCCCAGTTGCCGTCTGATGAGAAGGGCCAGGACAACAACTGCTTTTGCTATGTAAACGCTATGACAGATCGTCCACGTCGTTACGACCATAACCCTGCTAAATATGGAGCGCATTACAATGCGAACTCCTCTAGGTCTGCCTGCATATTGTTAAATCACAGGTGACTGCAGCATCAGCTTTGTCGAACAAAAGCTTTATTCTGATGAAGTAGCTAGGCAAGGGAAACAGAGGAAGCACGTGCACTTAGTATAGAAAAAGTGGACGCTAGAAACAGCTGCAGAATGCCCGAACAAAGCACAATGCTTATGCGAAAATTGAACTGAAACAAAAGCCTTTCTGATACGCAAAATATGGTCTATAATGAAATTTTTTGCTACACACGGGCGCGCAAGCCCATGTTCAGGAAAAAAAAAATATATGCTTTTACAGTTGTGTTCATACCTTGCACATTTAGAAGGTTTTCGTATGAGTCTTGTCGTCTGGTTTCTTCGGTGTCTACGCTGCCAATTTTAACATGAACTTGTTCAGCAACAACTTGTAGGTTTGGGCAAGTCGGTCCGGTTGTGTGTTTCTTTTTTGTCGTCCTTTTTTTCGCTCTGCTTCTAGTTTTTGTCACGAAGGTCGCCGGATCGCATTCCGGCCGCGGCGCCTGCATTTTCGATGGAGGCGAAAATGTATGAGGCCGTTTTCTTAGATTTAGGTGCACATTAAAGAACTCCAGGTGGTCTAAATTTCCGGAGCCCTCCACTACGCCGTCTCTCATAATCATATCCTGGTTTTGGGACGTTAAACCCCAGATATTATTATTATTCTTATTCTAGTTTTTGTTTCTTCAGCAGTTTTCAAACTTATATATTAACTGTATTTAAATAATTCTTATTCGTTTTATCAAGTAATAATATTTTACATCGACATGCGCCTGCTGTGCGTTAGTCATCCTCGAAATCATATGCATGCTCACTGCATTGCAAATGCTCGTTCAAACGATCTTCAAGTAGCCCTGTTATTTTGCCAGCCTAAACATCGCAATGTGTGCAAACTTGCTGATTCCATCACATCACCTTCTCATCTACCAACTTAGACACTGCGCTCCCTATCCCATGGTTGCCACATGTTATCTCTAACAGGCCAACAATATATATAGCTTAGGTATGCATGGCCTGGATGCCAAGTTGCAGTTCTTTACCGCGTTTGTCAAATAGTTGACAGCTGTCCCTGCTTTCTTTCTCATTCACGCGTCTATTTTGCTGTCTTTTGAAGTTGGGACTGGGAAATTTTCTTCACCCTCACCTGCGGTCGTCATCGTTACATGTTTGCTTTGAATGCAGCTTGTACAGTGAATCTATCTATCTATCTATCTATCTATCTATCTATCTATCTATCTATCTATCTATCTATCTATCTATCTATCTATCTATCTATCTATCTATCTATCTATCTATCTATCTATCTATCTATCTATCTATCTATCTATCTATCTATCTATCTATCTATCTATCTATCTATCTATCTATCTATCTATCTATCTATCTATCTATCTCAGATACATAGATACGCAGCTGCGGCTCCTACACGTCTCGCGCAATCGATTAGCCAAAGGATACTGTTCAACATGTTTGTGTGTTTCCTTGAAATAATATTTATTGATCCCTAGGGCCCGTTCTGTCTTCGTGCCTTGAATAGTGTCTTTGTGTTTGTATTTTATATGCGCTCCAAAAATGATTGCCAGTACTCCTCCCCAACACCGCTGCCTGGAAGATTGAAATAGTCGAGTTGCGAAGTCGTCAATGATGGCGTTGGACTGTGGGTAGGAAGGGCAGCGGCATAAACGACTTGCAAGCATCCGACAGCCCGTGTTACTTTGAAGACTTGTGAGTGCCAGTGACGAATGCACTGACCTCTTATGCTCCATCGACTTGGAAGAGCCGTTCGCTGGGTTCAGCGACGATGAGTGCACCTCATGTTAGTGAACCCAATTATTTACAATTCGAAAATTAACACGCTTAATGGTAATCCTTAGCCACCATAGCTCTGCCTCGAATTTTTCGTTGTCCTCCCTCTTGGTTTTTCGTGGTTCGATCGTATAGGCGCTCATATCAAGACTGGTCCAGTTTACAGTGAAATTAGGGTGTGCGCTTCCACGGTACTTTATGGTGCGACGGGGTTAGGTAACAACTACAGAAGTTTGGCAAACTGCGTCATCTAGAGAGTGCGGTGCGCGATGCATGCCTGGCAGAAATGTTTGCTTCGCACTTAACCTTTTTTGTAAGTGGCCGAAGGGAACAAAAGAAGTATATACACCTGTATTGTGTATGTAGGAAGTGAACGCATGCCATATACGCGTCGCTTTCCTTTACTCAAGCTTGCCACAATCTTTGGTATAATAGAAAGTCACAGTTTCGCCGCAATGGCGAAGCAGTCAATGCGATAGCAACAAATTAGAACGTAACGCGAAGAAAGGAAAGAAGCTCGAAATTTCCATCGCGTGGCTCAAGCGCAAAGGAAGCACGCAAAGAACACACACAGGACGAGCGCGAACTATCAAGTGTCACAAATTTTACTTATTTCTGTTTGAACACCGTGCTCGTTTCGCAAACGCGGCCGCTGCAGCGATCGAAGTGACCTGCGTACGCTCTGTAACTTCAGCGCGGGCTTCGCGGTGAAAGCACAAGACATACAACCACCCTCCTCTCTCCACGACATGAGCGCGCACGCAGGCGACCGTGCCCTGTAGGGCGAAGTGCACGGAGGCGCGCGCGCGCGCAACGCTACAAGCGGGGCGATGACCTTTAAAGCGCGCCCCTCACGCACCTCACGCCATCTTGCTGGTGAGCAAGAAAGCACGCTTAAGTAAATGGTGTGTATCAATAGCTCGCCGATAGCATGCAGCAAGACGGCACTCTTCGTGGGCTAGCGGTCTAACGCTGCGCGTTGCGGAGCGAGAGGTCACCTGTTCGATTCCGCACGTCGAAAAGTGTTTATGAAATATTTTTCTTTGTGGCTTTTATATATATATATATATATATATATACGGGACATGACGGCAACGGCAAAAACCAGCCGAGAGTGTCCATATAATTGCTATCGCAATAAAATACCAAGGCTCATTCTGTGTTTTGCATACTGGTATGCATCCCGCACACCCAGCAAATTATGTTACAGGGAGTGCTTATTCAGTAGTCGCCGGTAAGCAGTGGACACGTCAGGGTTATTGTCGTCTTCCTCCACTGACTGGCATTTCCACACCGATCCTAGAGTACAATTTTCATACCCCTAACAATATTACAGCAACGCTGTATATGGCAAGGCGAAACCAAATTCGTCTCTCCTATGCACGTAAATATTCTTATCGCGTATTTTGTCTGAAGCAAAGCGTTCGATATTATCCGAAGTTGGTTTTGCAGTTGCGAGCTTGTTTTATTTTGGCAATGTATCTGCAATATAGGCCGACCTTCGCAGGCTTTTCAATTCCACGCAAACAAAAACCAAAATGAAAACGAACAGAAGGCCAAACACAAAACGTAAATTACTAAGAACAACTGAATATCGATAAAAACCATAACACATACGACGTTCATACGTTTTAGCCACCTCGTGACTTAAATAAATTCGGCATAATATGACCCTAAAATGCGTCTTCCAACAGTGACGTTTGCGTACTGTTGGTGTTTAACGTTTCTTTCAAGCGCGAAACACTTTTGGGGCCCGGCTTGTCGTCCATCCAGGGATCTTACGTGGCGTGGTCACGCTTAAAATAATAATATTATTATCTGGGGTTTAACGTCCCAAAACAGCGAAATGATTATGAGGGACGCCGTAGTGGAGGGCTTCGGAAATTTCGACCCCCTGGGGTACTTTAAAGTGCACCTAAATCTAAATACACGGCCTTCAAACATTTTCACCTCCATCTAAAATGAAGCCGCCGTGACTGGGATTCGATCCTGCGACCTTCAGGTCAGCAGTCGAGCGCCATAACCACTACACCACCATGGCGGGGCTGTCACGCTTACAGTAACCTGCATAATACCGGCCATTAGAAGGCTAGCAATGCTCAAACCCGGGTTAAAATGAAGCAACATGGTCCAAAGTATTATAAATAACGAATATAACGAAGAAACAATCGCAATATTTAAACTAAAATTGCTAAAAACGTTTCAGAAACTTGCAGCTGACTCCGGTGCCGCGTAAGAGAGAGCGCCACCGCCTCACAGAGCGCACGATTTCTCCTCTCACAGGCTGTCTACGCCCCAAATCTGAAGGGGGCAACAATATGACGGAACTCGCTGCAGACGACGCGTATCTCAACTGCCGTAACATGCAGGCAGTCGATAAAGTAAGCAAAAAGTAGCGGACATGTCGCACGCCGACTCTGCGACTCTCCCTAACAAGATCGTACTCGTGCCGGGGAGACCCAACATGCTTATCTTGAACATTGGCGTCATGCGTCTCAAGCTAAAAACCTCTACGAACTAGACGTCAACATGAGTGAATCCACGCCAATCGGTGCTATAGCTGCCAAACACGAATATACATTTTACAAGCTCTCATATATCACTACACGATAAGCACTACTTCTGTGTAGGCACGTTTCACTTTCGCGTTATACCGATTCCTATGACGGAGGGATCAGCCATGTTTTTATTGCGATAGCAATTATATGGACAGTCTCGGCTGATTTTCGCCGTCACCGTCATTCACCGTATATGTATATGTATATATATATATATATATATATATATATATATATATATATAAAGGCCACACAGAAAAATAATTCAGAAAAACTTTCCGAGGCACGGACTCGAACGTGCGACCTCTCGCTTGCCAGCGCGCGGCGTTAGACGATAGACCACGAACAGCAACGTATTTCAGCCTGCTAACGGCGAGCTCTTTATATACACCATTTCCTTCAGCATGCTTTCTTAGTGACCACATAGATGACGTGACGTGCGCGCATGGCGCGCACTAAACATCGTCTCCCCGCTGCTGCGAACGCCGTTGCTGTTCGCCCTACAGGGCGTGGTCTCCTTCGTGCGCTCATCTCGAGGAAAGAAGGGGCGGTCTCTGGGGTGGAGCAGGGGGTACAAAGTTCACTGTGCTCGCTGCAGCAGCCGCGTTTGCGAAAGGAGCGCGCTGTTCAAACAGAAATAAGTAACAACTGTGACAATTAGTTAGCGCTCGTCTTGTGTGTACCTGTTCGTTCGTTTAGTGCGTCCTGCTTTATGTTTTAGCACTGCGCTTCAAGTGTCGAGCTGTGACGCATTAGTTCGCGCCTGTCCTGTGTGCGTTGTTTTCGTGCGTCCTTTGGGCTCGAGCGACGCGCTGGCGATTTCGAGCTCCTTTCCGTTGTTCGCGTTACGTTCCAATTTATTGCTATCGCATTCATTGCTTCGCCGTTGCGGCGAAACTGTGACTTTGTTGGTTGAGTCATGCCGCGATATAAATATATACTCTAGAGGGTGTGTTGTATTGTGTTCTCAGACATCTTTTTCATATATAGTATTAGTGTGCCTCGATTTATTCTAAACAAACACCGAACTTATGGCAAAAGAATAAAAATATATCATTTCTGCAATAGGAAACACATTTACCTACTAACACATCAAAACATGGTAGATTATCTGTGTAACAGGTCGCATGTTAAGGTTATTGCCATGTCTACATTTCGGACATCTTCCTTCACAGCTCGTTAGATGCCACAATTTACTGTTGTTTTACCTGAGTCGCAGGATGATAAGGCTTCGTTTGCGCGGAGAAACACGGTTAAGTTGTATGAAGTTTCGCACGAGTTGAAAACAAAGGTTCGAGAAACAATTTACGCGTTTATAAAGCATTATGCTCATATAAAAAAAAAACGTATCCTGGTGGACGGATTCTTCACAGGCGAGGCACAAAAAGGGACAATCTTGGCTTCTGATCTAGGACTCATGCCCTCACCGGAACAGGATTTGTCCTCCCTGGCGCACTATCTGGCTCCCACCTCAGACACCCAAATGCAGCTCACAATACAACTCTGACCCTCAGACTCCAGCAGCGGCGGAACATCTTACCACTGCGGCGGTCGGTCTAGGGAAGCAGCGGAGAGCATAATAATCTCTGGCTCCTAAAATATCGCCAGTCGGAACCTAACATGGGAGTGTTGAATACAAGGACAGTGTTAAGAGAGGCTGGAGTGGCAGATTTAATCGAGGAGTCAGAATGTATAAAGTGGGGTATCGTTGGCCTTAGTGAGATTAGAATAACTGGGTACGCATACATGGTACTAAACAATGAGCACGCCGTCTGTTACACAGGGATCCTTCTAAAGAAAGGGTACGACGTGGAATTTCAAGTCCACAATGATATTGCAGGGAATAGTAAATACTTCTGTAGTATCAGTGAATGAGTATCAATGAATGATTAGGAAGAATCACTTCGAAATCAAAGAGGAGATGGAAAATGCAAGTATTTCAGGGTTACGTTCCAACGTAAACAGATGACGACGAAGAAGTAGAATGATTCTTTGATTATGAATAAACAGTGCACGAGGTGCGCACTCGATACACCATAGTCATGGGGACTTCTATGTGAAAGAGAGAGAGAATAAACGTTTATTTGGAGCAAGCGCGCTGTGCGCCCAAGGTGGGCGGCCTCCTTATTCCAGGTAGCCGCGGGCCTTCGCAGTAGGAAGAAAGAAGAAAGGGGAACACCCGATCGTTCACTATGGTACCCACTCTCGCAAAAATACAGGAGAGATGCTCGTAGAATACGTCGAATGAAATCAACTCCGCTTGTTGAACGCCTGCCACAGGAAGCGGGAGCAAAAAATATGTACATTGAAAAGTCCTAACAGAGAAATAAAAAAAAAACAATCGATTTCGTATTATGGAGATAGAGCCATACGGAAATGGACGAGGTAGACAAAGTTAAATGTAGTGATGGCACGAATAGCCCTTAGCTTCAGAAGAACGAGAGCAAAATTAGCCGCTTAAAACAGGCCTACATTGAAGTAGTCATAATAAAAGCTGACGAGATTAGAATTACGGTCAAGAATGAACGGAAACATTTAAAAGAAGAAGAAAGTACCGACCTAGAGTGGATTTACAAAACAATAACCAGGCTGATATCTGAAGCAGCAATTGGAGTTGGAGGTGAAGCACGAATGTACGAAATAAGCAACCCCTTCGAAACTACAATATACTTAACAGAGAAACGACCGCAGATGAAAGTGACTAATTCATAGCAAAAAATAGGGTTTCCTATTGTGACAACGCTGACAAAAAAAAAAAGAAAGTCAGTAACATAAGCAATGATAACGCCAAAGATATAGAGGTCACAGTAAAGAGATGTTAGTAGCATGAAAACAGCTGAAAGGGAACTCTGCGTGCGAGGAACAAAATGCACCCCCTAAAAGATAAGCAAGGCAACGTTATCAGCCATTCCAAAAATATAGTGATGATAGCAGGAAACTTATACTCGGAACTGTACTGGTCATATGTAAGGGATCCATTCTCAGATGTATTCCAAATATGAATTCCAAGAAGACCCACAAGTGTTTCTAACCTCACTTTTCCAACGTTTACAACGTTTCTGACCTCACCCACAGGTGAGGTTAGAAGCGTTATAAGGGGTGTGTCTCAACAGTGGATCACAGCCATGCGGTCAACCAGGTAATAAAAAATTTTGTGGAGTGCAACAAACCCCTTTATATAGCTTTCATAGACTACAAAAACGCATTCTACTGAGCAGAGATAAACGCAATCCCGGAGGCATTACGTCTGTAAAGAGTACTTGGAATACTTATAAATACCCCATCTAACATCTACAAGGACTTCACAGATATTGGGCTTCTCCACCAAAAGAGCCACAGAATGGCTATCGAGAAAGGGGTCTGGCAAAGAGTACAATACAGTTAAAACTCGACCTAACGAAACCCGAAACAGAGAATAGTGCTCTTGCGCACCAGATACTGGGGGGCTCGGCGGTAGTTTTTCTCCCTGTAAATTCTCTCAATGGGACCCTACGGTGGTTGCTCTCGTTATTTTGGTTTATGCGAGAAATGATACTGATGTTCTCTTCACCACTTTTTCCCTCGGCCTGCTTACACGATCACTCCATTCATTCTCCGCGTCCGTGCATGTCGGCAGCCTATCATAGCGTCACGTGACCGTCTGCCTGGCGTGCATCGCCCGGCCACTCTCACGGACTTCTCACACGCACAGGCTTGGGTTAGCGGGAGATAGAATGCCGCGGCAGCTTCGGGCGTTACCACGTTACAATTTTTGATTTAGAAGGACCAGCAATTCCTTTCTTGATTTTACAAAATTTTCGATTTACAGAAATAATTGAAGCATGATCGTCACTTCGTTAAAGCGAGATTAAACTGTACCTTCAATGCTGTTTACTGCATGCCTAGAATGCGCACTTAAACAAATACAGTTGGAAGAAGCAAAAATGAAGATTAAAAATGAAATATTATTAATGGCGAAATTAGCAAGCATTGAAGCACAACTAAAAATGTATAATCTGTAGTAAAAATAATAACTGTCAGTAAATGACATAGAGTTCGCGATTGCAAACCAACCTTACAGTATGTGCAAGAATAGGTATACCTATAGTCGGTGACAAGCTAAGAATAAAAAGTAAACTGTACCGCTGTCCATTTGTATTATGCGCGTCCAACCACGACTGCTCTTTACCATGACGTAATGGTTAAGACGAACCAATGAAAAATGCAACATGGCGCCGTTCGCGACGAGAGGCGAGGTACCGCTGTACCGCTTCATTGAGACAGAGATCCGTCAATTCGTATTTCTTGCGGTGTTTGTTTCTCCCTGGATGAAGCTCTTTCCCACTGTTATACGCAAGTACCCAGCATCATCCTCTCCGGTCGTCATGCAATGCAGTAAAAGCTTGCGACTGTGCCGCATTTCAAGTGCACCGAAGCGGCAGCAGCTCGGCGTGTTTTACAACGCTTTAGCGCGTTCCGTCGTTTCGGCAGCGTCAAGTTGCAACACCTGAAGGTCACCACATCGGCGATTGTCTTCGCGTTCGTTCGTGTGTAGTGAAGTGAAAGGGAAGTTGGAATGTGCGCGTCTGCGTACGACTTACCGCCCGCAAACGCCATGGCATTAACGTTGCCACGTGTACGTGTGTGTGATATGCGCCGTGGTCTGTGCCTATAAAGGCCCGAACACACGTACGCGTTGCAGCGCGTCAACGCGTGACTTTTTGACGCGGCGTCGCGCCCTCTCCCTGTGGAGAGGGAGGGCGCGCAGCTTCGCGTAGCCGCGCGGAGGTACGCGGAGGTAGCGCGGGCTCGCGATGTGCTCTTGTATAACTGAGCGATATCAGGTTGGCGATACATTAAAATAGGGCCTCTATTCTTTGTCAGCAAAGCGCTGTTACGAACCGTGCGAGCGTCTGCTCGACGTTCTTCGTGGAGCGAACGCTTTCCATCCACGCTGTCCTTCGCCAGTGTGTTGGGTTTCATAGCCACCGCGGCGCCGCTTGTTTTTGTACGTTTGTTGATAGGTGGCAGCACACTGCAAGCGATGTGCTTGTTGACCGATCTGAGAGCTAGATGTTCTCTGCGCCCAGACGTCTCTTGACGCGGAGTGGTCGAAGTCGTTCGGCGGAGGAAATTCTTCGGATTGCTTTTAGCAGTGATGTTGAAAGAAACCATCTTGACTACGAGGATTTTTCACTGGACGTAGAAGACTATGAAATCACCGAGAGTGACAGCGGCGATGAACCTCCAGCTGCTCACTCACGAGCAACGAGTTGCACTTCACGTCCCCTCATGCGTTAATGTTCTTTCACGCTCGTAAGTCACTTTGATTGTATTTAATGTATAATATCCTTGAGCGAGATCAAAATAAAAGCATAGTTCCTCTTGTGCATTGCATGTATCACAATTATTGTGGATATTGTGGAGCGCCGCATGCCGCCAACGCGCTCGAGCTCGACCAGCGAAGCGAAATGGTTAGAGCGATGGAACGTGCAGTCACGGCCACAATCCACGCCTCTCGGCTAACTTTTTCGACGTTGAGAAAAGCATACGTGTGCATTCTTTTCGATATTCATGTTCCGATCGTGCCGATCAAAACTGCAACAAGCGAGTGACGCGAATTGCACACGGCTAGCGTCTCAGCATGGCTGTGACACAAGCGCTACTGAATGGGATGCTAAATGCTTGTGTTCCGTTGAAGACGTAACTCCGCGTTCCCGACTGCGCAAGTAATGACGACGGCGTATTATGTTTGCAAACCATCACCACGTTAAACGTGTGGTCCCGTACAGCAGCGATGGCGCTACTCGCCGGCGACCTACTACTGCCGCAAATCCGTCAGACAGGCTCGGTACGTACTACTCGGAGTGCCGTTCAGCTCATACGTCAATTTTAGTTCATGCAGTTTTATGTAGCACGCACAGGATTTCGCGAAGCATCGTTATGTACGGTAGCGGAGCTGAAATATAACCTTTCACACCGCAACAAATAATTAGGTGGCGAGTACTTAGCAATTTCCATGGTTTGGGAAAGTATTTTAGTCTCATATCCATTTCAGCGCAGCTCATGACTTCATCCGGTGAAAGTGGCACAGGCCGTACGTCCGCACGTCCTACCTGTTTCTATGCTAACAAACGGGTTGACCCTCCTCTTGGCGCCATCTTGAAAAGCACGGCGCGCCACCTACAGTTCGTGGGCATTGCGAGTACCTTGCACTTCACTACACTTATGGCGTATTCGGTTGGACGCTCCGGTCCTCTGGCTCGGAGTCGGCAGATGCGAAGGCAGCCCACAATCGGAGCGCGAGAGGTCGATGCAACAGAATGGATAGACCATCTCGGGCAGCCACCGCGCAACCAGCGCGGGAAGCCGCCGGGTAAACATCGACAAATGTGGTCGAGCATCCGAGCTGGCGTCATAGTCTGAGCTGCTGGTTTAAGGGCCAGACAGACGGTAAAATCTTGCCTCCGATCCGGCGTGCGGCGTCGGATGTCCGGCATGCGGCGTACGGCGATTCAGCACACACGGGACGAACGAGAAATAAGCCGTAGGCTCCGGGGGCGTAGCCAAGGGGGGGGGGGGGTTCAACCCCCCCCCCCGAAATTTTTCAGTTTTGCTTGCGTATATAGGCACGCACACATACAAACGCACGCGCGAACATACATAAAGTATGGTTGAACCCCCCCCCCCCCCCCCGAAAAAAATTTCTGGCTACGCCCTTGGTAGGCTCCGACCACATATGGCGCCTCGGCATGCACACTTGGAGGACTTCGTATCCTCGTAATGAAGCTTAAAACAAACAACTTTGCACAGCCACGCTTCGTTCTTTAAGAAAATAATAACTGAAACTACGCTTTCGTTTCGTAGCACATCGCAGCAGCTCGCCGTCACTCCCGACTCCGAGAGGTAGGCTTTACATGGCGGACCCCGGCCGCCGCTTACGCCGTTCACGATCACACGTAAGCTCGACGTAGAGCGCCTAATTGTTTTTTCCAGCACGTTTAGGCTTTGCACTCGCATGTAATGCGTTAGCATACGCTGTTAAGGTTCTCGGCATCATCGATGTGAAGGCATTCGTCTGCGAGCTGCTGACCATTTACGTTCTCTCCACCTTCAGTGGCCGCATCCGTTTCGACATGGTGCAGTTATGGCTTGGTACATGTGAACTCTAAAACACTCTAAAACGCCACGAGCACAATACAACACACGTGCACGAAGTATTAAGCGTCCGATGTGGTTCGGACGCTTAACTGTGGTTCCTTCCCGACATGAAGCCTGTATAGGACTTTTTTCAAAGCAGTTTCATGCACCGGCATGGCTCAGAGTTTGAATACTGGGCGCCCACACAGAGGACCCAGGTTCGAAACTCGTTTCATCATGGAACTTTTTTCTTATTTCGTTTTTTTTTCTTATTTTGAGCGATAGTGTTTACGGACACTGGCGGCGGCGGCGGACAACTACGGCGCCAAAAGTGGCCGCTGAAATGATCTCATAACAGCTTTCGCTGCGAAACCCCTTCCACACATGCACACGAGTTCGCGAAACGTGCGTGCGTTGTCCAAAACTGAAACGCAACTGCAACATCTGTAACTCAGTGTAACGTACTTGCAGGGTGCCTGGGTGTGCCACTCGGCTCTGTATATATCTAGAGAAATTTTTCTGAACAAAACTTGGTTGTGTGTAGCGCCTGTCCTGTGCATCTGTGTTCCTTCTTTGTCCTGTTCGAATTGGTGTTATCCAATATTGAAGAATATAAGCACAGGATACATATCAGCTTCCCGTGTCTGGTGTTCGTAACACACATGTTGCTGTTCGCATTGCTGCGCAAATGTAAACAGCTGGTTATATAACACATGTGCGACTCTTCAACATATATGTGTGTGTACCATTTGCTCATTTCTCTAGCGTCATTCCGTCACGTTTTGCTCAATGTGAAAAATTACGCCACAGTCACTTTCCCGCACATGCTTCGCATAACATCGATTCCCGCCGTGCAGGGTGCGCACAGGTCCTTCAAGCCCTTGAATACCCTTGAAAATTGAAAATGTGTTTTCAAGGCCCTTAAAAACCTTGAATTCGGACCACTTCTTGAAAAACCTTGAATTTGATGAATTCTAAATTTGAATTGGTATTTGGCATCATGAAAACGGTTTTCGTTGCTGAACGTTCGTCTTTTGTTTGAGTATTAAATGCGGCTAAATAGGTATAAAAATTGGTAAGGTTTCATGGCCGTATTTTAGAACTCAAACAAAAGACAAAAGTTCAGCAAAGAAAACCGTTTTCATTGTGACAATTACCAAATCAAATTTAGCATTAAAAAAATTCAAGGTTTGTCAAGGACTGGTCCGAAATTCAAGGTTTTTAAGGGCCTTGAAAACGCACTTTCGATTTTCAAGAGTATTCAAGGGTTTCAAGGACCCGTGCGCACCCTGCCACGGTACGTGGGATTTGCCGAATCTTTCTTCACGCTCTCGCATCTAAATTGACAATGTCTGTTCTCGCCGCTCCTGGGTAGATATAAACTGTCCATCAACTGTGGCGCATACCCGTGCACCGCTGTCCGTGGTAAACGGGTATGTGCCACACGTGTACGGAGGAAAGGGTTTCACGACGTACGTAACAGGATTTCCACGTTATTCAACAGTCGTATTCGTCAAAGCCTCTTAGCCTCCTATGTCAATTTTCGGTGTACACCAAGTTAACGAGGTGATCATCAGAGCACCCTGACGTAGGCGGCTATATATATATATATATATATATATATATATATATATATATATATATATATATATATATATATATATATATATATATATATATATATATATATATATATATATATATATATATATATATTCGCATTTAATCACACTGGTGTCATGTTTCCCATTCATTATTTATTGAGCTGTATTATCTTGTAAGCATTCGCAATTAACCACGTTCAGTAAACTTTATTGAAAAATGGAAAGGAATTCCGTGGGCCACATTCACTTTTTCTTGCTGCATATATCCTTTGCTTGCTCTTTCTTTTCAGCCCCTGAAAATACAAAAAAAAGCAAGGCCACAATAAGCAAACAAGAGGAAACGTCAAGAAAAATTTTGCTATGAATGTTCACGAAAATAACATTCAAATATCACTTTCCCGTCGTTTTTCAGGAGCTTGAAGTCTGTATAAATAGCTTTTACGACAACTTTCATTTCATTACTCAACCAAAGATAAAACTTGAAAAATGAAGTCATGATTCAAACTCCATGCACGTTGATATCCTTGTTCCAAGATAGATTATTCACTGAGCGCGAACTATTGCAGTCGAGGAGCTCGACCAAAATAAATGCATCTCGACTAATTCGAAAAAGTTACCTGCACATGGACATTAGTTCTACAGTATTTTCCTAAAATATCTCGAGCGGCAGAAAGATTTGGGCACGTTATGGCCATTTAAATTTCACGAAACGGTGGAAAACCAGGTGCAAAAAAGATTCTCTAAAAGTCGATTGTTTCGTAAATTATATCAATATTCGCGTTTGTGATTTGTCTGAGTATCGCGCTTGTATTATAAAGCAATGTCATACATTAGATTTATGTTTTTCACTCCTTAACACGGAAATAAGTGCGAGTGTAACGCTTCGGTGGTTTTTTTGATGTTCTTTTACCAGAAGCGGTCATAGGACGATAACTTATATTACATTTCTGTCATTATCCCTAAAACCTACTATCTCTTTAATCTTTAGTTTTGTTTATATGGGGTGAATAGGCCTCAGGATAAAATCCTAATCATGTCAAAAACGCTAAATTTGGTCATGTTGAGACGCCTGTAACACGCTGATGTGGGCCAAGAAAAAATACAAAATCGGATATGATTGAGAAGCATAACAGCTTTTGCCACAGAAAACTTGCTCGAAGTAATTCTTTGCCTAATCTAGAAATGTTTTTTGTTGAACGTAGCCCCACCATTTCATTATTTTGGTTGGCGCATGCATATCACCTCATACCAGGCTTGCGGCAATTAAAAAGTAGGGTGGTGCAGATATTGGTTTGTGGGGTGATGAATAACAGCAGTCATCACCAGGACCGTGAGAATTTAAATGCTTAAGATATGCTTAGTCAAGGTAAATGAACAGTGCACACTCTCGTGGGACTCGAAATTGACAAGTGCGGCTGCTTAGGCGTGAAGTGGTAGACCGGGCACATATCAATTTCATGAGCCTAAACTATATGTCTCGTCCACAGAAGCAAGTGGCGAAAAGGCGCCATGTGTACACAAAAGCAAAGAAAACAAATAACCCTGGAGCCACATGCGCGCCTCGTAGTTGGTCGGTTGATTGGTTGTTTGTTCCTCAGTAATCTGGCGCAATCTATGGTGGGCGATCCTCCGTAAAACGGGTGGTACTTTATTTTAGAAAAAATCATTTTATCATCTAAATAAGTTTGCCATTCGATAGTCTATAAAGTAACTCCCTAGTATAATCAAGGAAAAAGTAATGGCAAGCCAACATGCGCGCGAGCTGCACGTTCACGTAATCTTTGCAGCATGAGCGTGTTTAAACAAATAAATACCGGTGTTCGCATGATTTTCCCTTCGTCTTTGCGAAAGCGTCAAGCGGAGGTGCTAAAAAAAGTCAGTTTCACCGCAAGGACTAAGCCATTAATGCGATATGAACAAATTGTAGTGTTATACGAAGTGAGGCTGGCAGCTAACAGTTTTGTATCCGATCTCGCGTAACTACAAAACGCTTGTGTAAGAGAATACGGCTGCTACAGGGAGAGATGCGCTGTCCGCATAGTCACTTCGCGTTCAGAGCGCAGCACGTAGAAGGGTATGCGAGCCGCCCGCTGTGATGGTTGTCGAGATAGCACGCGCACCAGCGTTCGCGACCGCGTCATTAGATTGAAAGTTGAAAGTTGCTGCTCGCGCGACACCCCCCCGCCCTTGCGTCTTTTCATGCTCGTTAAAGACAGGCAGGGGATGGCAGGCCTCCCGAGCGGGGTGATGTTAACGCATGCACCCTCCGAGTGACGCAAATGGGCCGGCTCCTATGATGCTTGCTTCGGCAGCGTTCGTCGCCCCTACTCGCGCGCTTTTACCCGCGGTAAAACATAGGATGTGCGTGGGGATCTTACCAATGTGGACTTCATAAGAGACATGACGGCGACGGCGACA
This sequence comes from Rhipicephalus sanguineus, assembly GCF_013339695.2. Taxonomy (NCBI): domain Eukaryota; kingdom Metazoa; phylum Arthropoda; class Arachnida; order Ixodida; family Ixodidae; genus Rhipicephalus; species Rhipicephalus sanguineus. Next base: position 61,745,349 of record NC_051186.1, read on the forward strand.
GCAAAAACCCATCGAGACTGTCCATATAGTTGCTCTCGCAATAAAAGAGAAAGAAAGAGGATCCCCTAGAGCAGCAGGCGTCATGAACAGCTCCCGCTGTGCGGGGCTGGCCTCTTGGCGAGTAGTAAAAAAAAAAGCTGCGTTCGCTTGACTTGGCTTTCTGATGTCAGTCGGAGAGCGACAACCCCACAAATTCGAATGAAAGCCCAACTGCATAGATATGATGAATCAGTTGAGCGAGAAGTGCGCTAATTAGTGAAAGTAAATTAGTAAAGTTAACTTGTGACATGAACAGGTAAATATACGATTTCAACAGAACGAAACTCTAATAATACTGTGGTAATTTGAAGAAGTTGATAAGCAATAGTTAATTAGTGAACGTCGGGTCACCGAGTAATGCATCGATTCAACCGCTACACCGGATCAGTTTTGCCTTCGAGTCGTCTTTGGTGATTTCATAAGGAACCCCGTGAGCTTTCATTGTTGTGTGATTAGGGTACCGGCCAGCAGATATGGCATATACGTGTCTATCAACTCGCTTGTATAGATTGTATTTCATTTATTCCAGGCAACACTTCCGCCTCACATCCGCAAATTACATGATGGCGACGCGTCGCTTAAAAAGAGCCGCCTATCTTTTAAGGCGAAAGCCTTGGAGGCCTCATCAAACGCGAAAATTGACCGGCGCCCCGCATCATCATTGTTGGCGCAAACACGAGTGATGTACGCAATCACCATCACGTGTTGACGTAACTCTATGACGTCAACATGTCACATATCGCCGAAATTTGTGATGTCACTCTGACGTCTAATTACATAACGTCACATGACGACGTTATCCCATGACATCGTCGTTTTGTCAAAGATGGGCCAATCCCGGTGGCGGTGCAAAACCATGTGAGGTGAAAAAAGCTCGCAACGCCTCTGATCCCGGAGGTAGTGCAAAACCACGTTAGGTGCAGAAAGCTTTCGGTGGGTGCCGGGGCAGGTGGGTAGCAGGGCGTAAAAAATATGGCTTTCGTCTTAGAGTCGCCTTAGCTGAAACATAACGAACGCTGTGATTTTTGACATAGAGAATCGGCTTCACGATAACGTTCAGTGCTTATAGATGCGATGGGTTCCTTCAAAATGTGTTTTTGCTGTGTGGGTACACAGGCCCAATTGGGTCTGCGCAGTTGCCGCTGTAAAAATTTATTCTGTTGTTAGTGTAACCCTCCTCTTTTCCATTGTATGTTTTCTAATTCACAGATTTCGCTAAGATCCTGTTTTCTTGTAGTCACATCCAATCAAACCAATAAACTTCAGTTCTGTTGAGGCGTGTGGATGCCGTATCTTTACAATTAAGCAAGTTTCACTCGCTGCAATACTTTATACACAAAGCAACTACTATGCAAAAAGCCGAATTGATGCACAACGGAGCAATTCCATACACGTGTTGTTGCTGCCTGTGCAGATATAACGCGAAATAAAGCGAGTTGTTTTGAGGAGCTCGCTTCGTTGTTAGACCCAACCTATGAAAGCAAAAGATATTTAGGCCAACGAAAGCACGAAAAACATTATTTGTTGTTTTTACCTGGAGTAGAGTGACTACAACTTGAATGGAAATGAATTAAAGTAGAAAACAACGTCCATTCCGTAGGGGGGCCCAAATCCACAACCTTTTCGTCCATTTTAATTCATCTCAAAGTATGTTATAATTACTACACGATACTTAGAAAGAACAAATATTGCCCTTTATGCTTTTTCTTGGCTAAAATGCCTGCTCGCTTCTTTGGCTGTCTGCAGTTAGGTAATTCATCAGTGCAATTCACATTTGTGGGATCTGACATTTGCAGAAGCAATACCTATTGCCAGGTGATATCTCAGTGCGCGTTCAAAGCCGAATATAGTCCGTGCACCCGTTATCGTTTCATAACTGGGAGCTAAAACAAATAGGTGACTCGTACAATTAGGCTCGTCTCACAAACGAACGAAGGAAGCCTCAACCTACTGCTAAATATTCGCCAACGGACTTGTCGTACTGAAAATGAAATGGTTGGTGTAGAGCTCGTATAATGTCAAGTCTTTCGCTACAGTATGATGGTAGGCTCCACACGAAAACAGGGAGACAGGAAGAGGGGGGGGGGGCGGCTAGAAAATCTTAAACAGCGATATTAGCTGTGTAGGAGTAGAGCATGGAGGCTCCATTACAAATTTCATTAGCTGAGTTTGGCCAAAATACAGCAAGTAATAATGGCTAGGTCCTTTAGGGATGAAACGCACATTTAAATATTGTGAGCGCAATAAGTGAATTCTTTGTCAAAAGGCCATATCATCATTTGTACAACTTCCTCATTTGTACATATAATCAGCGTCTGTCAGCGCGAGCTCCACTCGAATAAAGCGGCTCCTCAGTCGTAGTGGACGGTGCTTTTTGATCCCGCAGTCCTCTCGCACGTTCTCACTGGAGCTACGCTCGGGTCACTGCGTAATACCTACCACCTGTGAAAATTGTGGTACGTCCGACGCCACCGACCCACTGCAGCCTCCGTCTTCAGCCACCACTCTGGCCGTCAACAGCCGCCAGCATGACCCGCCAGTGTTCTGTGGTCTGCGAGGGGATGACGTCGAAGACTGAAAACCCACAGAAGCTGGAGAACGCCCCCTTCTACCTGCCTTATATCGCGAAAAGACGGTGTTTGAACCATCAGCCAGATCTTCCTGACTGGGACACGTTCTACAGTAGCTTCGTCAGATTTTCGGTGCCCCCATAGTTCGTGCTGAGCCACCGAAGAAAAAAAATTGCAGTGCCTTAGCTCGGCTATGCCAGGATATACTTAGCGTTAGCAAAGGTTCAGCTGATTATTCTTAGCTTTCCCGATTGTCTAGGATTATTAGTCTTCTTCTGTTCATTCTTCGTACGCTGAACCGCTAATTGCCAGGCAACTACTTCGGGATCCGATGAGATAAGCTTCTCGGCTCTTCTGCGCCGTTGAGCAGCATTTGCGCTTTCCTTCTCTATGGCGTTACCCACCTGCAAATGCCAGTCAGAGGCGCTATCAAGCGGCTCCAGCGCAGTGTCAGATGGCGACTGCACAGCGAAGGCGAATAGCTATCGCGCGTGCCGGCGCCAGTGTGTCTGATATGGCTACGACGTCACTCCTCTCGAATGCGCAGACCAGCAGCGGCGAGTCGCGCGCGGCAGTGGCGGAGAGCGCGTGAGATGCCGGCTCCGGTGAGCCAGCTGTGTGACATCGCTGATCCTCGCGGCCGCGCAGCACGGCTCATGAGGATCCACGCGAAATCAGCTCCGGCTAGGCAAATGTAGCTAACGCTGCAAAAGATGGCTGAACGCATTCAACCGCCCAGTGAATCATACACCTGTGCATTGAGGACGGTCTTGCATTGTGCAAGCGTGTAAATGCCGACATGTCCCAGACCAACCAAGTACGCCATTTATTAAAGGCATAATACACCGCCGCCTGTAACGCCCTTTCTACGAAAAATCCTGGCACCCGTCAAGACGTAATCACCATTTGCTGGAGACCTGAAGAACTCCAGTCTTCTTCGCCTATGCTATGACACTTCGAACTTTCATGTTCCTGCGGTCCTCGACTTACGTGCCCTGATCCGCAACATCATTCGTGAAGAGCTTCATGGCGTTGTTCTTCCTGCGCTCCGCATTCTCCTCTACCTACTGCTTCAACCAACTTGCGGGACATCATTAAGCAAGAGATAGCCTCCGCAACACGTCTAACGTGTTGTGACGGTCCCTGCGCTCGTCAGGTGCTAGCGTACGCCGACGTAGCGGCGCTCTCTGCGGCCACCACCATTCCTGCGCCTACACCAGAAGACCATGCATCTGCGGCTTCGTTGTCACGGCCGATGCGTCTAAAGCCTATTATACCGCACATCCACCTCATCGACTCATCTCTTACTACTGTGGCTACCGAGGACAGTACTCTTGGTTTTGCCGAAGGCGCCAACAGGACGAGCAACGTGGCTATACTCCTGAGGAACGCGGACGCGTCCGCCCATCGACGAGCTACCAAAAGACGCCTTATCGTTATTTCTTTCGCCGTTCACCCCTCCTCCTTTCAGTGTTGATATGCCTGGGAATGCTTGTGAGTTTCGCCGCCGGTCACCATCTCCACTTCGCCGTTCAATGTCGCCTCTGCGACCCGCCTCCTATGTCCCGAACGGCCACTTACAAAACTCCTCAACGCAATTTTAGGAGGGGAAACCACATCCACCGAACAGCCAACAATTTCTCCGGAGCGACCAAGCGGGAGATGTACGCGTCGAATCTCTTGTGGACACTGGCGCTGCCATTTCGATTATTCGCGCTGACTTCTGTTCCCGCCCCCGAAAAGTGACCACGCCTTGCCGGGGCTCATCTCTCCGTGCAGCGGCGCACGCTATCATTCGTCCACTGGCACAGTGTACGCTTCGTGTTTGAATAGATGTTGTTCGTCATGATATAGTCTCTGCGGTTTTCCGTGAGTGCACCCACGAACTCATTTTGGGGTGGGACTTCATGTCTTCTGCGTTTGCTCCTATATCTCGTCTTCAGCGCCTCATACATCTCAATGTCACTGACTATGCTCTGCCTGAACACGAAGGGCGCAATAGCCTCGTCACCACGTCAGATTATCTTCTTTGGTCATCCAATAAAAAATAATAAGCGTTAATTTCAACAACATATAGATGGCGACGTACTCGTGCTACGTTACGGCCATACTCTACATCGAGGCATTCTCAGAATTCCAGGCCTTATTCACTTCTCTGAAGGGTCTGCCTTGCTTACTGTCTTAAATTCTGCTTGTGTGGATGAACCCTTAATGCTGCCGTGTGGATGAACGGTCACTTGCGCGGTGGACCCTCATCCTGTTGCAACTGTTGGCCTTCTGAGTCAAGAACTATTAGAGTCAGGCTCTCTGCCACTCAACTCTCACACATTTGTCGACAACCATAAGCCATAATCTGACTGCAGCCCAGAGTCAAGATTTGCTCTCATGACTGAAACGGAATCGTGCTTTGGTCGAAGGTAAATCACCCGTTCTTCGTATGGGCACTACCGCTACTCACCGCATTCAGACTAACGCTTCCCGTGTTATTCACCAGCGCCCGCATCGCGTGTGTCTGGCAGAGCGTAAGATCACTGAGGGAAACTGCTCAAATATGCTTCTACAGAACATCATATGTCTTTCCTCGAGTCCCTGGTCCTCCCCAGATGGGTTAGTACAAAAAAAGAGGGAACAGTGCGTTTTTGCGTTGATTACCGTGCGCTGAACAAGATCACGCGCGAAGATGTTTACCCCTGCCACGGATCGATGACGCACTGGATTCGTTGCATAGCACCTAGCATTTTTCCAGCCTTTATCTGCGATCGGGCTAGTGGCATATACCGCTGTCTCAATCTGCCAAAGAGAAGACCGCTTTTTTCACCCCAGATCGGTTGTACGAATTTAATGTAATGCTTTTCGGATATTGTAATGCGCCCGCTACCTTCGAGCGCTTGATAGAGACAGTACTGCGCGGTCTGCAGGAGAAAATCTGTTTGTGCTATCTTGACGACATATTAGTGTTTTCGTCCACATTCTCGCAACATTTGCAACGCCTCGAAGAAGTCCTAGCCTGCCTTGCAAAAGCTTGCCTGCAGCTGAATACAAAACAAATATAGCTTCGCCAGCAAGGCGATCAAGGTTCTAGGGCATTTAGTGGGCAAAGAAGGGATGATACCGGACTCTGCGAAGCTTCCTGCTGTCGCTGTCCTCGAGTTTACCCGTCCGCTGCGTCAAAAGGACCCGCGCAGTTTTCTCGGCCGTGCTAAAAACACACCTTTCCAACATTCCCATTGTAATATAACAGACGCAATTTTTTTACTCGAACAATATCAGCGCTCCTATGTACCAATCGCCTACTACTAAGTCATGTTGTTCTGTGGTTCACGTACATGGGGGCTAGATGTACAAACGCCACCAAGTAAAGCACCGCTCGTCCCAAGACACAATGCCTTGTCATAACGCTTTCGCAATGCGCAGGATCCCCTTCATCGCTTACTTTAACAAGCTGCCATGTTAAGATGCTAAAGGTATCTCCTGAAAACACTAAAGTCACCATCGCGGACGACAAAACCAGGAAAATGTTATTTGAATGGTGATATCGTTTCTGGGGTGTACCTAAATGTTGAATATGTTTAAAGCGCAACGATATACAGCGCGCAAAACACCAACAGGAGCTTATTTTGCTTGAACACATAGTTTTCATACAACTGCACAGTGAGACCACATATGCAACAACAACCAGATTCTTGGAAAAGCAAGCTCTTCGCTAGATAGGTTAGCAAATGGTGTACTGACGCACTTAGGATCTCACCATAAAATCTTTTTATCTTCTATAAGAAGCTTGTAGAAAATACCTAGTCCTACAATATTTCGAGCTTCAATGAGAAGTTTATTGAGGCTGAAAACATTGTATGATTAGGTCCTGAGTGCATCAGTGCGCCGTCTATTAACTTATCGTTCAAAGAGCTCGCTTTTCGAAGACGCTGATTGTTATTGCACATGTGGTCCCGCTGCGGTTCTATAAAAAATATGTGTTCAAGGAAATAAACTTCAGTTGGTGGATTGCGCTTTGTGTGTCGTCGTGTCTTCCCTTAGTCATTGTACTGCTTGATCAATTAACCCATTAGCGCCCAGCGTACTTTACAAAGTACACTTCATTTTTTGGAATAGAAAATAGACTACCCAATATTCTAATTTTTCTGATTAGCATTTTGATGCTAAAGGTTGCAGCAAGACACTCCTAATCGAACATACTGACTCAGTTCAATTTTTTCTGTGCTACGAGTTGTTAAACTTTTGGGAAACGAGCGCCCGTCGAACGCATATGACGACTACTACTTTTTCTCAATTAATTTAAGGTTTCACACTGTATATATTAAAAAAAAACAGATTGATTGTGCTTCAAAAGGAACAATATAACCGCGGCGAAGCGCAAGAATCAGCTGTAGTGCACGGTTTTGCTCTGAGGGGTAATCAAATGTTGGTGTACTTTTTGTAGTACACTGGGCCTTTGTGGGAGCTTACATGTGCATTGCGCTGTAGGTTGCCTCAGAGATCGAACCAGGTATTTTCTTCTGAAGAATACCGTTTTTACGGTAATTTGAGACTCGGGAGACTGCAACAGATGCCGGCAGGGTATACGAGAGCCTCTTGGTGAAGTAATTGTCACTCCCAAACTGCTGAGGAGGAGAGGGAAGACGGCTGTGCGAATGAATGCCTTCTGCCTGATGGAACGAAGGAAATCGGGAAGACTGCTTCTGTTTTGATCCGGGAAACGAGTTTCTTTTCGTAAAGGGCAAAGACAATAGCATAGTTGCTATGGCGATGAACTATGACACAGTGGAGCCACTACGCTCTGTAAGCAGATGATCGTCAACTCAATAGAAAAACGTAGTGCCATCACGAAGCATCATCAGCAGCTAGAGAAATATTGCCATGAGAGAGATTCACCTCCACAATCAAGCTGTGTATAACTTTAGAATTTTCATTCCTGGGAAAATGAGATGGAAGCACCTATTTTCACAGATCATCAACATTGCTGCACTGAATGCATAGAGGATCTGCCAACCTACTGGAGGTTAGCAGACCCTCTATGCGACGACTGCTGTAATTCACCTGCATACCTCCAAGACACCACCTGTGCCGTGTACACAATAGAACTATCAAGAGGTCTTCCGTGTTCAGTGTGCCTGCCAGTCCCCTCCATCCATATGGGCATTTCACAAGAAGATTGAAAAACGGTTGAAGTGCACTGTCTGTGATATATAGAAATGATGCTGCGAAAAGTATGGTGCAACGCTTTGCATGATGCGTCGCTGCTTCGACAAGTTGCATGTACCAAAACAACTTTGTATTAGTATGGCAAGGGCCAAGCATGCTGGCTATTCTTGTGCCGAGCCAGCTTGCATTGCTATCGCAAGAGCCCAGCGTGCTTTCTAAAGTACAGTATCATAACTTCTGAAGGAATAGATGTAACGCTATGAAGCTTGCCAGGTGTTGTTGTCTACTGTTGTTAGATAAGTGCGCGAAATTTCAATTCCATTCACAAATAGTTTTTGCTTGGGCCTTAATGGGTTGAACAAATTGATCATTTGGGTACACCTGAGAAACGATAGTACCATTCAAATAATATTTTCCTGGTTTTGTCCTGTATGCGAAGATGACTTTCGATGAGTGTTATCAGGAGATACTTCTACCATCTTGACAACGCAGCTTGTTATGTTGAGTGAAGGCAAGCGGCGCTTTATTTAGTGGCGTTCATACATCTTGCCCATTCAACACTTTTTACCATGAACCAACATGACCAACTGTCCGCTACCTAAATGGGTTTCATATTTCCGTAGGTACATAAGAGTGCGAGTCCTCTTTCTGTATAAAAATAGCAGAAGTTACCTTACTGTGCCGTTTTACAATCTGCCGATTACCACCATCATGAAAGCACCAGAGGTAGGAGCATCGATGAACATTTTATGGCGTCTTGAAAAAGAAACTTCTCGCATGAAGTTGTAACCTGCCTAGTTGTCTAACCTGCCTAGTTGTCTGCCGAATGGAACCGCTATAAAGGACACGTCGAGTATGACGCCGCTCGCACTTTCTGCAAAAAAGATATACAATGCGTGTTTCTTGCAGGTGGTATAAACCCACCCGCCACGTTGGTCCTGTGGTTACGGCGCTCGACTGTTGAACCGAAGGTCGCGGTATCGAATTCCATTCGCGGCGGGCACATTTCGATGGAGGGGAAATGCTAGAGGCCCGTGCACATAATTGAGGTGCATGTTAATGTACATCAGATGGTAAAAATTTCTGGAGCCGTCAACGACGGCGCCGCTTATGAATACTTATGTCATGATTTTTGCACGTAAAACTACTACCGTTATTCTAGGTCCCAATATTGTTTAAATTAACAGTAGCAGAACACTGAGGTAGCACTGCGGGACATCTAGAAACGTGAGAAACACTGCGCAACTCTCACATTCGCCAACAAAAACAGAATTTAGCATCACATGTCTCCCAATAGACGCCCTATCAAAGGACAGCTCGGGCTGTTTTAAGGTCGCATTATATCTCTGTGAGACTGATATATAAAGTATGGTTTAGGAAACAACGCTTACCGATACATGATGACACACATAGTGTACATATAAAAAAGCCCCCGCTTCCGCAACGTGCTTTAACACTGTGTTGCGTGCACGTATCATTACTAAAATACCACTTCTTCAAGTGACCGGAACAGTTCTCTGGAGGCGCTGAACATTGTGAATTCCTCTTTGTCCTGCCTGCAAAGTAAAGAAAAACGTGTTTTCTGCTTCAGTGGAATGCTCAAAATATCATATCTTAAATCTCTTAAAACACTATTTAATGAAAAAAAGTTTATTCGCGCACGCTTTAAAAAAGAAAAACTACCGCTTAGGAATGTGTTTGTCAGTTCACACCTCGATACGTAAGCTGGAAGCTCCATCTGTTGTATTCAAAGCCTAATTCACTTTGACTCCAACACTCAGGGTCAGCTTGTAATTTTTATTACACTTCCTAAAGATTAATACAGTTAAATCTCGATATATAGATCTTCAATATAACGAACTATCTAATTTTTCACTTTCTCATGCGGACGTATTTTGAACGTCAATATGCCTAAACATGTCTCTCCGTGATTTAAAAATAGGGAAGTTTCAGTGCTGCCGCAGAGGAATACCGAATTGGTGAAGTCAAACTTCTGTTGGGACCAGTCGTAAAGCAGTAGACTGATTCAGCTTTGCTTTTAGGCGATTTTAGACGGGAACTCTTGGTTTCATGGCGTGCGACGCTTATGGACGTTGCGAGTTCATCCAATCAAGCGGAAAGCAAGTAGATTGGTTGGGTGAGCATGATACCATCAGCGTCGTGCTACTTCGGGCGTTGCCCGCGAATTCGACGACACGCGGCAGTGCCAGAACAGGCACGACAGCTTCACTTATTCGAGTTTACCACAGCACGTTTTACGTGCATTTCTTTCAGGATCAGGCGAGACTTTCGGCCGCTGTGAAGAGGTCTTCGCCGGCGTGGCATCTTCCGCTGTCGCCGGATCTTCAGATCAAAAAACTTTTTGCCTCTTTCACGTTAGAGAAGCTAGGTTTTTCTACTGCCGTATTGTTCAAACATTCTCCCAGCAGTTATCGGGCAAAAAAGAAGCCTTTTGCGAAAATATTTTGGTTAAAAAGGTCAAATTTCAATTGAAGAATATTACAGTATAACGAAGTTAATTGAAAATTTTATCGACATCGTTATAGGCAAGTTTAGCTGTATCAGCCTATAACAATTCGTGAGTTAGGTTGCTGTTTAATGTCGCTTGAACGAACTACAAATAATAGTGGAATACCGGGGTGATTTATAACAATATATTGTTGCAATTCTCTGAGCCGTGCATTGGCTAGCTAAGAGGATTTCGGTTTTTAACTTAATACTTTGAATTGGTATGCGTTCCGAAGCACTACATCGTAGAAATGTCGGGAGCTTTTACTCGAGGAACGGTGCATAGGCAGAAGCGCTAGCCTTTAGCTAGGAACAATCATTCGCTTATATACTCCAGTCATTTTCGACAATATTGAGAAGGCTTGCTTTATCGTGAACCGCTAATTTAGCAAGTTTCAAGTGCATTGTTTTTGTAGCAATTGTAACGTGCTATATATGGACTGGTGATTATTTTGGTATATTTACAGAGTTGAGGTTTTGCCAAGTGTGTAGCGATGATTTAAAATGTAAGAAAATGTCCTGCACAGAGGGCGAAAGAAAATTTTCTCAATAAAACCTGGAGGTCCTTTAAATTTAAAATAAGAATAAGCCATATTATTTTCATGTAGGGGGATTAGTAATTAACACTGTTGACTTTAAGGGCGTAGTTCTGGAATATCGGTTATTATTTGACATTTCGGTTTAATTTTCTTGCTTAAAACTCTCGAAGTTTCTTTTGAAACTGCCGTAATTGGGGTAGATGCAAAGCAATCACCTTTCGATCAAAACTAAGGTGATTTATAAAAATGTTCTACGGCTGTTCTAAAAATGCACTACAGCTCTTATCGCTGTTATTTTTGTGTAAGTGTCAGCAATAGGTGGCACAAGAATATGTGATTTCTCTTCTGTATAACTGGATAACAAAAGCAGTATGCTTAGCGCTGTTAGAGGCATACGTCAAAACGAGGACTGGAGCTTATGTAAAAGGCCAATTCCTTATATTAAGGACAGTTTTTATACGAAAGAAATTTTAAACCCAGAGAGTACTACTCATGAGAGTAATGCGTTTTAGAGAGTATTACTTGTACCATTCCTTTATTACACTACCAGTGCACGGAACTTGTTCTTTCATTGTAAACGTGCATTCGTGTTCATCCAACGCCCTGCTGTGACCAAGTGACAAGCACCATCCTTTCATAAGTGATTTATTTTAGTTCTTTCGAAAGCGCATAGTAACGAGCACAATGAGCTTTAGGTATAAGCAGTGGGCTGTGACTTGAACATAACATCCTGAATGAGAAGCATACACACCCCTGTCTATGGTATTCCTGGTCTGATAAAGGGGTCGCTAGCACGACCCTGGCCCGCGAAGACATAATTAGGAGCCTGAGCGCATATGGTTTCAGAACATCAAATATGATTGACAGTAAAGCTGCATATTTAGTGAAAAATATTAGCACGACTCCCACAAAATTCGCACGTAATACTCCCATTGTAGCTTTACACTAGGCACAGTAAAGTTGCATCGCGTCTTGAGAGCCCTGATGGCAAACGAAGTTGCAAATTTGGGTCAATCGAATACAGGCGCCCGTTGGAAAAACCCGGCGTATTCCATTGCAGAAGAGTGATACGGCGTGCAAGTGATTGTAGTCGCCACGCGGCGCCTGTTCTCAAGAGTGGTATGGGTGTCCGCAGATCTTGGTCATGAGCCGATCGTGCAGCTTCATCCGCGCGATCATTGCCGACAATTCCGCAATGACTCGGCAACCATTGAAATATAATATCATGTTCTTCCTCGAGTGCTTGGTGGTAGTCGTGCCTTACCTCGTACACGGATTGTTCGTGTAATCCGTGCCGTAAAGCAAAGCGTAGTATTTGTAAGGCTGACTTGGAGTCGCAAAAGATGGCCCATCGATTAGGTGGCTGCTGCAGGATGTACTTGACTTTACTGTGCCGCATGTGGTTGGGCGTGGCATTTACGAATGCGTACTCGTGTCTCATTGGAATGGCCAGCAGTGCGGCCATTCCAATGAGATTCCAATGAAACTCTGCTCCAAAATTGGTATCACCATTCCTCCCCTTCTAAAGAAAATTGATTCCTAAGCTATCATACCCACAGCCGAAAATGAGGCCCATGCCTCCATGTCTAAAAAATGCGGCCTGGCTTTTTTCAATTTATTAAAATAAAGATTACACGTTAAAAGTGACTTAGTTTTTGTATGTAACCTTAATATGCCTTAGTTATTTGTGTATTTCATTTTCCGAGCTAACTTAAATGCAACATAGATTGTGTCGTATAAACGGCTGCTTATGTTTTCATCATTCATGTATTTATGTTTTTGTGATCATTAGCCTATCTTTCTGCTCACAAGAAGATGAGAGTCTCAACAATGACCTATATTTAATCAGTGCTGCACAGGTAGATCGCACTTGCTAGACATAGATATCTTCACTTGATCTGACTTTTGCCAGTTATCCAGTTATGGGCCGCAGTTCTTATCCTCTGATATTTAGAGAACTCAACAGAGAATGAAGTCAAGACGATCATAGTGGACATGATTAAAATTTTTAACAGTACAGCAGTGATCGTCACATAAACGAAAAAAGAATAAAGTAAAAAAGTACGGCAACTTCGCATAGTGGTGCCAAGCCTGAAAGAAGAGTGGAGCTGGTGGTGGGCTTCCTTGTTCTTTATTTCTTTCTTCAGCTTGTTTCTCTTTCTCTGTGTTTTTTATATCGGTTTATTCTAATTGTTGCTTTCTACTCCTTTCTTTCTATTTAATTTTTCTCTCTATCTCTATTTCTCTCGGCGGTGGTACGTAGTAAAGTGGGGCTGCAGAGCACATCTCGGGATAAACAAAACAGGGTGGTCTTGCGCCCCGGTAGCGTTGTGAAAGAATTTAACTCGCAGGTTGACGAAAATTGCGGCTTTTACGCTCGTCTTATGCAATAAAAGTGCAGCATTTACGTATTGATCAATAAAATCAAAGTGTGGTGATGTGATAGACATTGATTTATTTTCGTTATACATTCGATAATACGGAATTCGGTTAGTGTGTACATTTTTACCGGTCCTGTGAAATCCGATTTAACGACCTTTTGCTGTAACATTTTGTCATCCTTACTTATGTTGGCGCCCATAGCTCTGCGCTAATGTCCTTTATGTTTGTATGCGTGTCTGCAGTGGCGTATGTTTCCCTTAGGACAGCCGGTTCAGAGTCTACCGAGGTGCGAGAGAAGTGAAATCTGACTAACTGTGGATTGAAAGTGACATAGATAAAATTATTATATCGTTATTGATATCAAACGTTCGACGTTTATTTGTGCAAGATTCATTCCAGCATTCGAGTACATGTATAGAACGAAGTGAAAACTAAGGCTACTAACGTATGCGGCCCGAGGACTGCGAGCGCCTGCCCCCCCCCCCTTTTATCTGCGGAATTGATGCCTGTGCGTGTTTGTGTGTGTGTTTATTTGGTGTCGTTTTACATGGTGTGATGAAAACATCGTAGTGACAACGAATGGGGAAGAAGTAAGTAGCGTTTTTAAGTGTCGCACACCTCTGATAAGCAATCGCCCGTGTCCATCCACTGAGTGCACGTCAGACCTCGAAGGCGCCATCGAAAAAGCCCCCTTTGTAATTGCTCTTAGGTGGGGGTGGCGTGAAGAAGGCCGAGGAGATGCATGATACATCAGGCTTCGCAATCGCTTCGCGCTAGGTGCCGTCTATTGTTTGTAAATGAAGAGAAAATTGTTGAAGAAAAATCTCGAACATCAAGTCAAGGGCCTACGGCTATAATCAATGAGTATGACAAGCTCCTGGGCTCAGGTTGTAGCCTGGAATTAGCCTGAAGCTGAGCCGGCACGCGCAAAGCAATGCGCGTAATGCAGCTGTAATACTGGCTTTTCCGTCTACCTGCGTGTAATGTAGGAAATCTGCTTATTCTTTAAACTTTTGTTGCATTTGTAGTTCTGTCTTTTTTCTCTGTCGTTATGGTTTTTTTGTTTATGTAGTGTTTAGTGTGCGATTTTGTTTTTAACCAGGAGTGTGTTGCGGCAGAACGTAAAGTTTGCCGACCTCGTCCAGCAAGCAAAAAAAAAGCAAAAAAAAAGGTCATCACTGATGATACTGTAACGAAAAAAAAAAGAAACAATATACGCTCACGCGCTTCATCTGACCCTATGATCTTAAGGAGGCGGCGCAAATGCAGCAGCAAAATGCAGCATTGTTTTTGTTTCGTCACTTTGCGGTGTGGTAGCCACGTCATCACGGCCATCGTAACTGTACAGGGTTAATGCTGGGATCTAGACTATTCCGTGGTCAGAAGAGAGAATGATGGGCAACCGTAAACACAACATGAAAATAACGAATACGAAAAGGTCTCGCGGTCTCTAAGGTCTCCTTTCAGATCACTTGCATCACTTCATCAGATATTTACGCCCTGGGTACCAAAAGGAACTACAGTTTCTACAAGGAATGTAAATACACTTGGAACTCCATCTAACGAAGGGATTGGGACACTCGAATAATTTCGTTATATCGGGAGTTCATAAATTTGAATAACGAATTTTTCGGCTCTTCTAACTCTATAATTGCAACGTTGCAAAAACTAAAAGCTACTAGCGATTGATCTTGCCACGAATCTACTCCTGCGTACGTGAAAAGACCGCGAGAACGGCCCGAGGGCGGCGCTGAGATGGAGCGTCCCATGTGGTCCGGACACAGGGCGCACGATGTCCGGGCAATGGAGATAAAGACGGTTACGTGAAGCAATGACAGGCGAATGATATGCGCAGACACGGAGAACGAATGAAGTGATCGTGCGAACTGGCCGTTCCAGAAATTGTAAGGTGACGATTGGCGCCATGAATTCACGAAAGCAATCACCGCTACTGGCACGACCACCGGCATTATTGGTTGGTTGTGCTTCTGAACCAAGCAAAAGCAACCAAATTCGGCTATGCGTTTCGTATAGCAGGCATCAGAAATGAAAGGAAGCAGTGTTTGCAACACTTACTTTTTGTCTTTGAGTCTTTTTCATTGGTCTTGTCTGTCGCTGACTCACTGCCTCCCTCTCCTTGACCACCACCACCTCCTTCATTGCCTTTACCTTCACCACCTGCACATAAACATGAAATGGGCGTACGAAAGCATTTGCCGAAGTCTGGTTGCGGTGTGTTTGCTAATAATGAAATCATTCGCGTGATTCGTTTAGCAACACTCTTAGGCGTTAAACAAATAAACGAACTTCATGCACATATTGTGGCACGTGCTCCTGGGTTATAAATTCATTAATTGAGGAGTTTCAACGGCGTCGAATTTTGAAGTGTATGCAACAAGTGTCAACACCGCATGACAAGTGTGCATTTCGTATTTAGTAAGCACTCCTCACAATCACTGTATACGAATCCACAAGCCGATTAACAGAGAAGAGCGAAACGATATATAACCTCCTGAATTTTGCATCCGCAATACCGCGACCTAATGACCAATGAAAAGATTAGGCAATGCCGATATTTCTACTGAGATTTAGAGAAGGCTGTTGATGACCGGAATACAGTGAAATTTTTGCTCCCAGGTGGAATAACATCTTCATTTGCAAGTACTAAAGTAAAAGGTTGCATTGCCTTCGTTGCCGCATTTGGCGACGCTTTCCATGTATGGCTACTTCCGCTATCCCTTGCCGGTGACTCAGTGGTTACTCGGCTACGGACCCGACAAAGTCAGGTTTATTCACGGATAGTAAATCACATATCAGTGAAAACGAAATGCTAGAGGCCTGAGCATTGTGCGCTCTCAGTGGACGTTAAATAACCCCTGCTGGTTGAAACTGTCCGGAGCACCCCACTACCAAGTACATGGTAGTGATATTGCGTATTTTGATACGTACAACCGCTCAAATAGTTATCATTATTTTCCAATAATTTGTTATATCTCATGCAGCACTTATTCATACGACTAAATATAGGAGTACGCCAATGGAAATTCATTTGTAGAGGCAGACATGACTCACAAATATGATAGTAAAACATATCCATGAAAATCCTCTCCAGAAGGACGCAAATGATAGCACAATAACTAGTTACTAATCAACAAAAGTGCACTGATATGACAAACAATGCTCACAAAGAAGCGTAATACTGTAGTTGGATAAACATTAAGAACTCGCGAAATGCACCACCTGGATTGGCGAAGTGTAACTACCCATGCCTTCCATGATTAAAAAAAATATTCCAGCCGATGAGCTGGACAGCGGAGTCACCGTCTTCGCGGCTATTTACAACAGTCAGGAGTGGGCGCACATTTGTCTCGTCTCTTATTCATCCGCCCGTGAGTAGAAGCTGCTAATGAATTCGAATGTTGTAGGCGACTGTAAGTCAAAAATTATGTTATGCTGCTTTTGACAGCATGGCTAGATGTTTTAGCTAGATATCGTTGAAGAGTTTTGTAATGTACCTCCACACGCAGCACTGCCGGTGCAAGGAATCGTGAACGTGGAGCTATTTAAAGAAACGGCGTCCCCGCGGGATACAGAGCACGCATGATGCGACTGATAGTAAAAAAATGGTGGGGACACGTATCATAGTGCAATGATAAGTACGGCATAATTTGCCTCGATCGCCATTATTCTCCGACTGTATACATTGGGTATTTATGAAGTAGCCCAATTATACAGTACCACTACAACGCGACGACTCCGTTCCAGTACAGCAGACGTGTACCTTTTTTGCGTACCGAGACAATATAACGTTCTTCCATGCTGACCATAAAAGCATAAAAGCAGCTATTGAACCTGTTCGAAATTTTTATGTAGTAAGTTGCTGCGGGAAACACTATGGAAATGAGTACGGCATCTTGGGAGAGAGAATATATAACGGCCACGAGCGACTTCTGCAATGTTAGCTACGGTTAGCTACGAATAGCTAACCATTGCGGTCGTAGACATGATCGAAGTAAGAAAGAAATTTGGCAGCCACTCTGATTTTTGATTGAATATTGGAAAACCGAATGGGTATATTATACCGAATGAATAAGACATGCATACCCTTACATTCACACAGATCCTAAAGTTACGTTCCGGAAGTCATTGTTGAATTTATTTGTTGCAAGGCTAGAAACTTTGTCGGGGGACCACAATGGATACAATATAGAGGCCGACACGTTGTCCTTGGACCACATTTGGGCTGTGCCTTCGTAATAAGAGATATATATGACGCTATCTTACCAATCGTTTGCTAGATCCATGTACAGCGCAAGTCATAATAAATGGCTCTAAAAAATTCAAATCTCCCTCGGACCAGGGCTGTGAAAACATTTTTAAACTACGTACAGTTGGTGTAGATGTCAAGAGTTATCTGGAGGGGGAAAATCGATGGGCGAATCTTTTTTTTTATTTTAAGAATCAAGAAGTGAAAGATGTCTTTCTCAACTGCTGTGATGCCCTTTTAAGAGGGTGGGGCAGATCAGGTAAAAGTGTGCACGCCTTGAATCATACTGCCAGGAAGGTCGTGCTTGTATACATATTTTTTATTATACCTCTGGCAGTTTAAAATGAATATGGCATTGGATCTGACATGATTATGCTAGCCGGCCTCCACAGTATCACGAGCAGTCAGAATGCGCTTAGAAATGCGGATGAAGACTTGAAATCTTTTCGGCTACCTTTTCAGGAAAGCTATGATATCAGGAAAACACTGCTAAAATTGGGCGAAGTCACGCTTTGAACACAGTGTATATATATTCATTGATTCTGCTGCACTGGATAATGAAGAGATTAACCCTACATTAACCAGCGGAGTTAAAGAAATACTTGCTGAGTTCAGGAAATGCTTGCTGACAACATCATTCAGCCATCTACCATCCTATGGGCGTCACCGGTTGTGCTGGTAATAAAGACGGCTCATTGTGTTTCTGTGTTGATTATCGCAAGTTGAACAACGTGATAAAGAAAGACGTCTCTCCGCTTCCTCGCATAGACGACTGACTCGACCGACTTCGACACGCCAGATACTTTTCATTCATGAATCTGCGCAGTGGTAATTGGCAACTCGACGTCGATGACCATGCTTCCTTTTGGGAAATGCTCTTCTGCTGCGACTTTTCAAAGAATGATGAACACACCTTTGTCCGGTCTTTGATGACGTCGTTGTTTTTTCGGCGACTTTCGAGCAGCACCTTCAGCGTCTTCGTGCAGTACTTGATGTGCTCCGAACAGCTCACCTGTCACTCAAGCCCGAAGAATGCCAGTTCGGCTACGAGGAGTTGAAATGACCCGGCCATGTCGTAAGTCGCAACAACATTTACCAGATCCCACCGAAGACCATTCGACCGACTCAATGGACCACCTTCAAATCTGACATGGAAGATGCTTGCAGTGAGGGTCTACGATCTGGGTTACAGCAAACAATTAGGAGTACAGTGCAAAACGCCACCCGCACGTTGACAATCTCTTCCACGCGAAACGATCTCGACATAGAGTTGGAACGACTTCGAGCACTGCGACGCCGGGCGGAGCGTCGATATCGGCGCTCGAAACCAATTCATGACCTTAGGGCAGCCAGGAGGATGCAAAAGAAGATTCAGCGTCGCATGGATAGAATAGCGTCGGAACATTGGACAAGGTTTTCGCAGATGCTAGACCCCCGAAAGCCACTTTCTCACATTGTAAAACTGTGAAAGGTCTGCGTTGCCTTCCGGAACAACGTTTTCCGTTCAAAGCGCTCGCACACTTTGAAGGGAGGCAGGACATCGATGTCGCAGAATATTTTTGTCCGTCCAGATTCTCCAACTGGACTCGTACAGACTCGTCCAGATTCTCCAGCACGAGGTGACGTCCTCTCCTGCCTCTCCTGGTCCAGATGGTATACCATATCGAGCCTTGTGCAACCTGGGAGAAGCCGCAAGGAGAGAATTGCTGAGCCTCTACAACTCCTCATGGCAGGATGGCAATGTTCCCGACGACTGAGAAGTAAGCCGCTTGGTGCCCCTCTTGAATCAGGGCAAATCCCCACTCGAACTCGTCGCGTATGGCCCAATTGCACTAGCCAGCTGCGTAGCAAAGATGATTCAACAAATGATCCTTGGCCGGCAGAAGTGGTATCTTGACCACTACAAGATTTATCCGAACTCCATGGCAGGTTTTCGACGTGACCGCTCTTCCATCGTCAATGTAGTTGATCTCGTTTCGTATGTTCAGCACGAAAAGTCCCGTAAGCGACTATCTGCAGCTTTGGTCTTAGATGTGAAAGGTGCATACAATAACGTATTACACAAGGCCATTCTCGATGCACTTGCGGCGGTTGGCCTCGGTGGCCAAATTTTTTTTGTGGATTGAAAGTTACCTGGCTGCAAGGTCATTCTTTGTGTTAACAGACGATGGCCCAACTATACGACGCTATACCTCCGGAGACGTTCCTCAAGGCGGAGTTCTCAGGCCGACGCTATTCAATATCGCACTTATTGGGCTTGCTGACTACTTGCCAACTACCATTAAGGTTCCAATATAAGCAGACGACATCTCTGTCTGGACTTCGGCAGTCCCATGTCCTAGGATTCGTGCACGGCTTCAAAGAGCAGCAACTTTGACAGCTAGATACTTGTGTAAACAAGGTCTCGGTATATCACCAGGAAAATGCGCACTCGTGGCATTCGCTCGGAAACTAATGAAACCTTATGTCATCTCAATCAATGGGCGGCCCATTCCTTATGCCAGAACTCACAGGTTTCTTCGCATAATCATTGACAGGAACCTCTGTTGGAGCACGCACGTGGCCTACCTGAAGCAGCGCCTGACAGCAATTTCCCAGTTGTTCACGTTCTTGGCAGGAAAGACGTGGGGGATGTAAGTAGACGCAATGCTAGAAATCTACAGAGCGCTCTTTCTCGGTTTTCTTAGATATGGCCTGTCCGTGCTGAGCAATACTTGTAAGACTAATATTCGTGTTC
Source organism: Rhipicephalus sanguineus (assembly GCF_013339695.2). Taxonomy (NCBI): domain Eukaryota; kingdom Metazoa; phylum Arthropoda; class Arachnida; order Ixodida; family Ixodidae; genus Rhipicephalus; species Rhipicephalus sanguineus. The sequence continues at coordinate 61,765,548 of NC_051186.1, forward strand.
TGCAGGCAGTACAAACTCAAGCACTCAGAACGTGCCCTGGTTTGCCCAGATGTACGTCAACAGAGGCTACTATTACGATTGCTCGTGACCATCCCATGCAAACTAACATTACGGTGGAAGTCCTGAGAACGCACGTCAGGCAGTTTGCACGTGCTCCCTGTCATCACCTTGCAACACTGCCTTCAGAAAGGCGCAAAGCATCATTCTCTAAAACTATCGTCAAGTACAACGACAAACTTCCCTCGGGCTTCACCACTGCATCTAAACAACCGATGTCCCCTTGGTGTTTTATTCGACCCACAGTTCAACTCAGTGTACCAGGGATCCGGAAAAAATCTGAACTGTCGTCACCTGTGCTGAAACAACTGTCTCTGCTTGTTTTGCACGAGGAGTGTGCGGACAGTGTACATATATATACAGATCGTTCCACAAATGTCCAGTGTTCGTCCGGTGCGGTGGTTGTCCCAGCAAAAGCTATTACCATCAGCTTTAGGACTGACCACTCCACGACGTCGACAGCTGCGGAACTAGCTTCTCTGCGCGCTGCACTTCATTTGGTCAATCGGGAACCACCTCAACGTTGGTATATTTTCAGCGACTCAAAGGAAACCCTACAATCTGTGCTATCTGCTCTGCGTGGCAGCCCATACGGACAGCTCGTATTTGAAATTCGATATCTTCTCCATACTTCACATGAGAAAGGGCACAACGTGGCGCCTCAGTGGCTGCCAAGTCGCTGCGGCGTCATAGGGAACGAACACGTGGATAAGCCGTTCGGGCCGCTCTTGAAAGCACACAGGAAGATACCATCCCACTTTCAAGGTCTGACGCTACCAGCAGTCTTCAGGGGCTTGCACAAGAGATCACGCTCGCTCTATGGTGCCCACCAAGCAGCCAAACCAACCGGACCAATCGTCAACGCTAACTGCCCTCTTTGAAGCATCTCTGTATGCCAAATGGACTCCGCCGAAGAGAAGCCCCACTGCTTTATCGTTATGGCTAGGGGTGGCATTTACGAAATGCTATTCCTTTCAGATTGGAATGGCCGACAACGCTATTTGCGATGTCTGTCGTTGCGACGAGACGCTACACCACGTCCTGTGCGACTGTCCGGTATATAACGTTCAGAGACAGTGACTCGCGTCCGTTCTAGCACCCCTTGACAGTAGACAATGTCTGTTGAAACAATTCTTCAATGTCGTCAACAGAAGACATCGCAGCTGAAGGCGACGAAGGCACTGCTGAGGTTTAAAGAGAGACGAACTTGGACAAGCGGCTGTGAGAGAAATGTCGCGTACCACGCAAGAGTGACCGACTACCACGCAAGAGTGACCGACTGTGACTGACTCTGTGTGTGCTGTGTCATGTGATATATTTCTCTCTCTCTCTCTTGCCTCTCACTCTTTAAATCTCCTACACCCTGTTCCCATGTGTAGGGTAGGAAACCGGTTTTCCTAAACTTGTTAACCTCCCTGCCTTTGCTTCTCTAATATTTCTTCTCTCTCACCCAGATCCCGAAAAAAGGCGATCCGTTGCTGCGTTGCTATATACTAGGTGTATACAAAACCATACGCCAACTAACAGAAAAGAAAAAGAAAACATTTAGAACCTTGTCTATTTTCTCAGAACAATTATGAAACACGACGCATACCTTTTTCGTCATATAGACCACGATTGATTTTTATTAGTTTTGCAACGTTCTATGGCCGCTTGCTTTGCGTTTGAACTATATTTGGCAGCACCAGAACTTCGTTTTACTTAACTCTGCTGCGGCGCCATATCTAAGAAGGTGTGCGTAAAAGTGACGGGTTTTACAAAGCCTGGCTCCTCGAGGCGATAGCGTTCTAATATCTGAAAAGATCGTACAGCCGGCACACAAGCGAGCTGTAAAATTTCAACACCACAAGTTACATAAAGTTTCAGGTCCCACTGGGAGAGGCTTTCTTTGGCAACAGCGTCACTTGGCAGTAGATATAAGCATTAAAATAGCGGTGTATGACTCACGCAGGTCTAGAGGCTGAATAAAATACGCCTTTGAAACTTTGGGAAACTTTAGGTAAACTTCCACCATTTAACACAAGCATCCTACACTTGTGCTAGAGAACGGCACCAAAGTTTTTTAACAGCCGTGTCACGATTCAAACACCCATCAACGAGTCGATTCAGAACGACTACTGGTTATACTACGTTTCAATGTGAACTATCATAGCCTTCATATCGACGTTTGTCATTTTTTGATAAGTCGTATATACATATCAATGATATTTAGTAACATTCCCCGCTCCTCCACTCCTACCCAGTTCTTTTTACCTCTCGACTGGTAAACAACAGCTCTAAGACCGATATGCCGTACAGTGAAATAAAAAAAAAGGTACTTGCGCCAACCTCCATTACCCGAAAAACGCAATTAAGTACAGTGATATGTAGGCACCACTATTAGCGGCTGTATCATTGTAGAGAAGAAAAGCCTCACTAGACTTACCACTTGGCGCCTTTTCAGTCTCTGGAGGTTTCCCGGAACCGGATCCACCCTCACCGCCACCGTCGTTGCCACCGGCGCCGCCTTCCTTCTCACCGCCGCCGTCTTCCTTCTCACCACCGCCGCCTTCCTTGTCACCGCCGTCATCACCTTCGTCTTCTAAAGAAAACAGAGAAACAGGAATGCGTAAACTTTCTTGCGTGGGAAAATGCGTTGATGGGAATCACAGAGAAATTCCTCTAGTCCAAAGACAAAAAAAACCTTGCTTGATACCTCCGTCGAATGAATCGGTATCACACAAAAGTAAAATGTGTCCATAAAGAAGGTGTTGGATGTTGACTGCACATTCATATAAGAGAGCTTGCACAAAGAATATTGGTAAATGGTAGCTACAGCACAGTTTGACGTCTAGACGACTAACTCCATCTCGACGACTAACGTCTATGACCAATGATTAAACGAACATTTGTGGTAGCTGAAGTAGATAACGGCGAGAGCATAATTAGAGAAAGCGGTGTGGCAGCCAGAAGTACTTCATTCATTAGACGCAGAACTAAAAAGGCACCACCCCTCCGCGTATTAAACAGTTTGTGAACACCACGACTGGACTAGATGAAAAAATTGGCCGCGTATCTGCGTGCTTCGCTGCAAATGTCGTGTAAAGACGATAGAAGAGGCGCTGTGTGAGATATGAACGCCATCTGGCAATACGTCGGGAAACATGAGTGCTGTGTTGCGTGCTGGTAGTCCCGGCGCAGCAGCAGGCGAAGACCGGCGGTAACCAACGCGACCGGCGGGGACGCCAGCCAGACCGAAAACGCGGTTTGGCGCGAAGCGCTGAAGCAGAGAAACGTTCGCACTCAACGAGTACTCTCCACACACTCTTTTATTTACACGTCGCCTGGGTAAAACAGGAACGCCAGAGCGGCGTCCACAACCGGCAGCCTGAAAGCCGCCTACAACGCTGCTTTTTCATTTTTTAAATATCTTTTTTTCACCTTCTTGGCCTTCTCAAAACTAAAGTTTTTCAACACCAACCCATGGCATTCGCACAGTGCAATACAGAACCGAAACCGAAACACTACAATGAGCTCGTGCGAAGGGCACGAGGAAGGCAAATTTCAGCGCAGTCGCATTTTCAGCTTTGTGAAACAGCGCTCACTAGACGACGACGAAGTAAAAGAAGGCACAGGACAGGCAGCGCCTGTCCTGTGCCTTCTTTTACTTCGTCGTCGTCTAGTGAGCGCTGTTTCAACAAAGATGAACGCATACCAACTCGCTCAAGCTTCCATTCTTATGCATTTTCAGCGCAGCTTAAGAAACTAGCGTCCTTAAAATACGTATGTATGCATTTTCTATTAAAGGAACACGCCACCTACTACTTACCTAGTGATGTTGCCACCTCAGATATGCATGATATTTACTTTTCATCGACAACGTTCACAAGTATGAACAGCCGTACCAGTTCAAGACGGCTGGCCGTTGGGCAAGTGGTTCAACTTTGGCCGAGTCGCTGAATCGAGGGACGTGCCGACAAACAGAAAGACAGACAGACAGACAGAAAGACAGACCAAAATTTCTGCGTTTAAGTTCCCCAAGAAAGACTATCGTCTTTAAAAGGCAACGCGCGTCGTGTCCACCCTCTAGCCCGGCCTCGTTTTTTCAAGATGATAGTCGTTCTTGGGATACTTAAACGGAGAAGAAAGAAATTTTGGTCTGTCTGTCTTTCTGTTTGTCGGCACGTCACTCGATTCAGCCACTCGGCCAAAGTTGAACCACTTGGCCAAGGGCCAGCCATCTTGAACTGGTACGGCTGTTCATACTTGTGAACGTTGTCGATCAAAAAGTAAATATCACGCATATCTGAGGCGCAACATCACTAGGTAAGTATTAGTTGGTGTGTTCCTTTAATAGAAAATGCATACATACGTAATTCTAAAGACCCTATAGTTTCTTAAGCTGCGCTGAAAATGCGACTGCGCTGAAACTTGCCTTCCTCCATGCCATCTGCACGAGCTCATTGTTGTGTTTCGGTTTTGGTTCTGTATTGCACTGTACGAATGCCATGGGCACGGTGTAAGAAAATAATTAGGTGTGGACACTCTCCGCCCGCCGCGAAGGAGAGCGCGGTCCAGATAATGTTCGCCTTTGTTACATGCGCCGGCCGCAGTTTCGTGGGGGGCGCTGCGACATGGGGGCTTAAGAAACCTATTGCGAGGGGGCGAACGCGCGTTTTTCTTCAATTTTTTTTCACCTCATTGCATTTTTTTTAACCATGCATGCTAGCAACTAGAGCAAGGAACGCATACCGCGTTTCTCGCGACCGTGCTCGCACCCGACGCACATAGCGTCCCTAACAGCGTTGGGTACGTAAAAGCGCGGCGTCTTGCTTAGAGCGCGTGAGCAGTCTTTCTGCTCGCTGACTTCTCACGTGCGCAACGCCGTTACGGACGCTACGCACGCAGCTCGTCTTCTATAGTACATGCGCGGGCCGCGGTTGCGTGGGAGGCGCTGCGACATGGGGGCCGATTACTTCACTTTACCGCTGCCAGATAGCGACACCACCCCGCCAACCAAGAGCACCGCTGAGGAAAGTGTGAGATATAAAAGGCGCGTTTGTAAAACCTCCAGAGTTTTTGACCGTGGCGCGTGGATAGCGTGCCCCGCACCTTTTGTCGCGGACTGAGAGTTCATGGGTTCGACTCCCGCTGATGACGCTTTTTCTCTTCGCCATCTAATCGTGTGTCTTTTTGGACGTTATTTCTGTAACGCAAATACGTCACTGATGTCTTGGTGGATCCCAGCATAAAACACTTTCATGTTAAACATGCTCGCCTAAAATTTTTATCTCACGTTTGTGTCAAAGATTTTCAACATCTCGAAGCCTCCATCTTCTCCTGAACTTCCGCCTTCTTAAGTTTTACGACTGGTGTTTGAAAATATTAGCATTCCAAGGTACTGAATATCCAAGTTACAATCTGACAGAGACATTACTACAAGATATTGTATTGAATTTCCGTTTATGTTAACACATCTTTACAGCCGATTGAAACGATAACGAACTCAAAGAAATGCAGAAACTCTTGCAAGGTTATAACGTGGACACACTGAAAGTAGATATTCCTTATTAAAATGTTCGCATTCATTAGCGTACAATCTAACATCGACTGTACTAAGAGCGTACTTTGTTAAAGAATTCTGTGTAGGATATATTCTCATTGTGTTATTTCTTCAATTTTTCGTGTTACCTTAGCCCAAAATCAGGGCGCCTAGCACTAAGTGTTGCATATCTAGTCCATCATTACAGCTCTTCCTATGCACTGCTGCCGAGATAAGGTGCCCACATTATCGAGTGTATGCAAATAGAAGAAAGCATTACTTGCACGAGCAACTGTCGAGCTAGTGCGTCACCGCTAGAAAAAGCTGTTCACTTTTTCAGCACTGAATTATGAACGGTACGGCATCGCCCCGCTGTTGCAGTGGTCACCACGTCACCGCACATGACTCGCGTAATAGCGTAACAGGACGAACGAAATTATTACAGAGACAAGCGCTTGCCTAATTTGGCCTTATTTCACTCGGCCTTATTTGAGTAGAAGGACCTCTTATTATCAGACAGTCGGATATATTAGTGGACACGTCATATATGAATTGTTCAAGCTGTGAAAGCATTCTTGTAGGTGCCGGCAATCTGGATGAGCGCGTCAAATAGATCGGCTGTGACTGACAGCTAAATATTTCATGATGTGACGCCAATGCAAGTATTGCGTTTTTCGATGCAGTGCACAATGCATTTTTACGAGGCAGTAATACTACAAGGCCGACTGCGGAAGCATGAAATGAAATAACAGTTTAGGCGTGGCTCAGCGTTGCAGGTCAGATATTGAAGATAACACAGCTCCTACAGGTTACAAAACAGTAAAATCACCCTGTATTAAGTACAGATAGTTCCTGCAACCCAAAAGCAATGATGTTCAAATTGCTTAGCACTTTCACTGTGGTATTGCAAAACAGAAAATGGTAGTAAGGTAAACTAAATAATTAGCCTGCCATTCATGGAGCGAAAAAAAAAACTTCAACAATTTCAAGAATACCTGCGCGATCCGCGACAGCTTACTATAGACCTGTTTGACAAGACATCCACAGGCACACAAGAATTCGACAGTTTCCACAGGCACACATTTTTACTGCACTTCCTGACAGAATGTCACACGAAACGCTGTTTATAATATCTTACCTTTCGTGCTTACTTCACCGCCCAAAGTCAACTGCAGCGAGTCTGAGTTTTGATTTGTTGCATAAATTTCAGCTCATTTTCATTTGTTTCATAAATTGCAAAATGAGCAGCTTACATAACCTCGGTCAATTCTTGCGCGTTTCTGGGACGAAATCACTTGTTGTACAGTTATCGAAGGACAATGACAGTAACGTGTGCAGCTGATTCATGGTAACGTGGTGGCCGTGGTTAGGCATGAGTGCAACCAGCCATCTTCAAATAAGTTGAAATGAAAAAAAAAAATATTTGTGTAAGTTGACTGAATATTAACAGAAGAACCACATCTTGCAAACTTAACAGCCGCGTTCCAGTATTGTCTTACATCGCATCGTTGATATCAGAATGACTAGGTTGGCCCACGTAATAGTATTCCAAAACCACTTCTTTCTCTACACCTATGGACGAATAATGGAAGTCTGGCGTAGCAGGTTGGTGTAACGCAGCACGCAAGGCGAATCCTGCAGACGACAAAGAACACACCTCTGGCAGATACCAGGCTTCTCACAAGCAATATACTGACGACAAATGTCCTCGACACCGCAAGCCGGGATGGTTCACGAATTAAAACCAAGAAGGTACAGCTGCTGTTACTCAGGGCCCAGCAAATAATACGTGATGCTTGGTTACCGTTTACTGCTCACTGAAGTTATTACTCAAATAAAATTAGCATAACTACTCATGCGGTTGTTCTGCGCATGCGTACGATGTCCACGTCAGCAGCGGGTAAGAGAACGCTGGTTTCGATGTACACGAAGGCGATGGAGCGCACCGTTGTTTTAAGTGCGCAGCAGTTTAGGGGCCCGGCTTCTCGTCCATTCATGCATCTACTTGGCGTGATCACGCTTACTGCAAAGCACTCAATACAGGTCATAAAAAGACTAGCAATGCTCAAACCCGGGTTAAAATGAACAAATAAGGTCTAAAATAATATAATTAACAGAAATATTCATGAATTAAATGAAATAAATAACTAATATTCTCTAAAAACGTCTCGGAAACCTGCGGCTGACACCGTGGCCGTGCAAGAGAGGGCGCCGCCGTCGAGCCGAGCGAGCGATTGCCCCTCGCCCTACACTTCGTCAGCGCGGCGTCGCTACATCTGATAGGGGAAGACAATGTTACGGAACTCGCTGCAGACGACGCGTATGTCAAATGCCGTAAGAAATAGGAAGTCTATAAGTCGCACAAAAAGCAGGCGCATGTCGCACACCGAGTTTGCGAATCTCCTTAAAGGGACACTGAAGGTAAATATTAAGTCGACGTTGATTGTTGCAATAGTGTTGCAGAAACCTCGTAGTGCTTGTTTCGTGCCAAGGCAATGCTTATTTTGAAATAAAATCACGTTTTAGTGGTCCGCACGGCGTTAGCGCACTTCAAATCACGCGCCTGAACGGACCTTCTGACGTAGCAGTCGCCGTGTCCAACGTTGCCCGCCTTTACTGACCGGCCGCAGAAGCTACGGTTTCTTGCGCAACAGCCGCCATCAACGTTGCCAAGACACAGCCACGGGCCACTCCAAAACTGTGTAGTTCACTGTAACGGAGCTTAGCTTGGCCAGCAGCAGCAGAAGTAGAGTATCGACAGGGCGAAAATAGCGAGAGCGAAGCACACGCATCAGTACGCGATACCGAAGCTACTACTAAGGCGCGCAGCTCGATGAAAACGGAACTTTTGAACCACTCGCGCCGTTCCCCACGGTAGCGCCAAGAGGTTCTTTTTTGCATGAATCAAACAGAATCGAACAGGCAGCCTTTTATTACGCCTTGTGATGCACTGAAGGTCCTTTTTTTTTTGCAACTAGTTTGATTGGTGCAGATTACTCCTTCGGAATCCCGCAAGGTGGCGGAATGGTTAAAAAAAGGGAAAATAGACAACTACTCCTTTGTAGCACGAAGCCACAAGGAAATCTATACGGATTTCTCCGAAATCAAGCCTCTTAGTTGCCGAAAAATTCGTCCTGGTCCCGGGTTTTGGATTTCCTTGTGGCTTCGTGCTACAAACGGCTGATTGTCTATTTTCCCTTTCTTAGTTTGATTAGTAGTGGTTAATTGTACTCGGGACAATTTGACGTCAGCGGGATCATTTCCAAAATGTCCCACTCGTGGCGCACGTTGTGTCCAACATTTACCTTAATTTCTCGATTACTAGAGCACTGCTCTGGATACTATTGACGTTTTAGACGTTCTCACACATTGACCTTTCACTGTGACTTAAATGATCACTTGCCTTTAGTATCCTTTTAACAGGATTCTACTCGTGCCAGAGAAACCCTATCTGCTTACCTGAAACAGTGGCGTCATCGACGCTTTGGTAAACGGAGCAGTGGGAACTCTACGAACGGGAATCGCTGGGCGCCCGTGCTACGCACTTCCTCAGGTTGCACAGTTGTAGAGCTGCCCTACGTTTTTTCGATTCATTTCGCTCCTGTAGCTTAAGTGGGTAAGCAAGCTCTACCAGTCTCTCCAGGCAAATGTATGTGTAACTGGCAGTGTATCAGCGTGACAGAGTAAGACAAAAGTAGTCTATCAGAGTATAACCCTTCCCATAATGCATTTTTTAAACAAACGGCCCTTGTAGCAGGCGGCCAAACCTGTACTTACACGTACGCTACGAGCCCTGTATAATTCTGGTAAGAACCGGCTTGTGTTCGTTGAATAATAGTAAATATAGGCTGCTTTTGGCTGAACGATGGTTAATGTCCGTTTGTGTTGGCTTAAGATGGCTAAATTAGACAAATGTTACACATGTTACATACACAATAGGTAAAACCTTCCATCTTTGCCTAAATCATGGCTGATGTTGACTACTGCAGCCGTCGGTTGCATACTCTATAAAGATCCTTATAACGCTCACGAATTGTTTCGACATTGCCCATTTGAACGTCCAGGGTTCAACCTAGTTTCTTTTCGTTTAACCGAACGCACTCCGTCGTATGCAAAGACATCTAAAATCGCTTTCTAGAGTTTAGAAGGGGTTGCGTTAACCCTCTATTGTTATCCGCGCTTACAGTGCAACTAGGAGAGCTCGGCAACGGTTCCGATAGCTACGATGTGATCGCAAAGCTGATAGTGACGTCAATGATAGGTGCAGATACCTCGAACGCACTATGAACTTTGTTGTCTCTAACATCGCAATAAAGCAGCATGCGATGTCTCTACAGGACAAAGAAAAGCGCGAATACTTTAGTACTGTGATGTAGCTCTTCTAAAGACCGCTTATGGCCAACATTACAGTCAGCACTTTCGTCAGTCTCCTATGGTTGTCCATTACCGATTTTCTTTCTCACTGACTCGGGTGATTTTATCAGAGTCGTTTCTCTTTTTGTCATTGTGTCCTTTTGTTTACAAAGGATGTTATTTTACATGTCTGTCATTACTCTGCGCAGTGTTCCAATATATGGCTTTTCGAAGGTATACGTACAACAAATTCAGTTTTAGACAGAAAATTTCATTTTGAAGAAGTAAGCGCGCAGAAGGCTTACCGTCGGCGACAGTGATGGACGCTAAAAGACAGAGCATCAGAAATGCCAGTAGAAGCTTCATTGCAGATCTTTCCTTTCAGTAGACCACAAATAGGTCTAAACACTCTTCTGGCTCCCGCGTTTATATATCACTACAGGGGCCTAAACACTTAACGCGTTTCATATCATTATCACGTCACCATCACTTCCGACGTGCGGCATATATATTGTTTCTCCATACACAAACAAAGCCCATGCACTAACGCTTCCTCAGATAGGTGGGAGGGCAACACGGCTTTCAAGGACTCTGGCAAAACAAAAGTTGCGCATCTTTTGCCGCACAAAGCTTATCGCTGTCGGTTTCTTTTTTCTAAAATTTTTTGCGAGCAACGAAATTGTCACGGTAGTGTTCACAAGGCAAGTAACGAAACAATTGTGATATTACGTATGCATCGCATTTTGAGTACCTTCCGGAAATAGCATGAAATAGAATATCCTCTTTACACTGGCATGTAGCTATTGCTCAAACAATGTGTAACGCAACATTATATTTAAATGTGCATGATGAAGTGTGTTTGCCAAAAGTCAGCCAAGTATTTGCGCAGCTAAGCGACAATTTTGACATTTTTATTTTAAACACATTGCGAAGGTGACACTTACTCTAGAAGTACGCCTGTGGTCATTATGTTTTTTTTTTCTCAGAAAGATGACATAGCTGCTTTATTTTGAGCAGCTTTATGCAGGATTGGAGAAAAATATAAAGTCCACATAGTTTCCATTTTTTTACTGCATAGAAGTTTCAATAAATTATTTCGAGCAGCGACACTTTCAATGCATTCGGCAACGATACAATATTTTAAAGCGATATAATATAGCTTACACGTGCTATGCCAAGCCACATACGGCGTCGTGTATCATTATGGATTTTCCGATTCGTATGCCCGGTGTAAACGCTCGTAAATATGTTAGCGTCGCAATGCAGAATAGACATGTTTATTTATTTAAAGTTTACGAAATTATTTTAAGATATCAAAATAAAGGCTTTCATGTTTAAACACACCGTGATCACCACTCATGCCTTAGTGGCGGACACCGGATAATTTTGGCAAGTTGGGGGTCCTGTACCGTGCAACAATACTAAGCACACTCGTGTTTTTCCTCCTTTGATCACGAGAGTGCTGCAGCCCTGGCTGGTATTCGAACCCACACGAACGTGCTTAGTGGCGCATGGCAGATAGGCTTCTAAACCCCCTTTGTAGGCTACTCAGAAAGAGAGCTTGTTTATGAAATGCATTGCTCAGTATCGACCATAACAAGGTAGGTTAGTGACCCTCATGGGAGCTAGGGATTGGTGTACCCTTGTCTAGTGGCGGTGGTTTTTTATGTACAAAAATGTACAAATGGTAGGATAAAATTAGCTGCGCATTTGTATAGCTCCCTGCTTAGCATATAAAAATAAGGCAAAAAATAAGGGAAATGGTGTCACAAAAAAGATTGCACACAGTGTGACAGCGCATGCATAATGGAGTATGGTCAACACAAGAGTACAAAGGTTTGTGCGCGAGCCAAGAAATGATAAAGTACGCACGTGCAGATAAAGAAACTTTATAGCATGATCGTTCTGTATACACATGGTTATACTAGGAGCCTAAAATGTAAATCTGCAGTGGTACCAGGGTTTCGCGGTCGTCGTGAACAGAGCCGCACAAATGGCGCAAACGAGACATCGTTCCCTCCGCCGATGAGTCTAATTTAGGTGTTGTCAGCTATTGAGAAGCATAATTAATACCAATTTAGCATAGTTTAAAGGACGGTAATAGTACTTTGTGTTATTGAGCAACATTGTAAAGTATGTTTTTGTCTCTTTCACGAAGGGTGGGATTGAATTGATGCTCCTGACATTACGTTGAAATCACGTAAACGTTTCGACATGTTTTAAGCGCTCAAAAAAAGCAGAAACGACGCATAAGCTTCCGCGATGTATACAAGACTTTATATTTGTATTGAATAATCCAAAACAAATCCTGAGCCCATTTGAGAGGTAATGTTGAAGTATCTCTACATAGCTTTCTAACAAATCACCTAGATTAGGTGGGATATTTTATCTCGCATGAGTACATTGCGCACATGCTGTAGTGAAGAGACAGACCCACCATATGCAGTGTCGTGCTCTTGCCGAATAGGTTAACTTTGTTCACGGGATTTTAACGCGATAGCGTTAAAGAGCTCGTTCCGCAGAAATTCAGGTATCGGCGTCGGTGTCGGCATCTTTGGTTGTGAGCGGAAACTGATATTCTTATGTAAAATAAATAATAGAAGAACCTTCGGTTTGAGTGAGAATCGAACCCAGGCCGTCTGCGTGGCAAGCAGGTGTTCTACCACAGAGCATCTTCATTGTTTGGAACTGCATTGAAATTAATTTTCATGCTTCCCAAACATATGCGTCCTCTGTATACAGGTGTCACAGTACGAGATGTAATATCGCAGTAAAACGGTGTACAAGCGGATATTGCCATCGGGTGTCACACCATGTGAACTGCATAACTAGTTGGTGGTTTAAAGCCGGCCACCCATTACAAAAGGCACACACATTACTGCGCGTATTCCTTTACGATCACGTAGTGGGTGCATCGCAACTTCGAAATAGTATCACGCGCGTAAATGTTGCTTTGTTTAAAGCATGCCACCCATTACAAAGTGCATACACATTAGTGCGCGCATTCTCTTACACACACGTAGTGCGTACGCTGTTGTCATAACAGAGCTGTTGAAGAAGGCGGAAACCTTTACTTTTACTATAGGTATGTTGAGTGTGTGTGTGTGTGTGTGTGTGTGTGTGTGTGTGTGTGTGTGTGTGTGTGTGTGTGTGTGTGTGTGTGTGTGGTGTGTGTGTGTGTGTGTGTGTGTGTGTGTTGTGTGTGTGTGTTGTGTGTGTGTGTGTGTGTTGTGTGTGTGTGTGTGTGTGTGTGTGTGCGCGCGCGCGTGTGTCTGAGACCGGGCGACTGGACATAATGACAAGCGAAACAAAGCACATTGAGGATGGGGCCTGATATCGCTATCGCATTCAACTCTTAAATGCAAAGCTTAAGCGTCCCCCAATTTTTAATTGCACGGACGCGTGACTGTCTGTAGAGAATAACTCTAAAGATTTTCTTTCTTTACTATTATTTCGTTGCTCTTTTCGCATATTTATACGCTACATCATTATGCAAGTGCTTTGGACAAACGAAAATAGTGAGCATTTGGCACACTTATAGTTCGCTTTCTCCTACTTAGGTTTGATGACTCATTTACTTAGCGGGCCTTCAGGTCTCGAACGCATTTTATGCCCTCTGTCAGACGTGGTCACATTCAACCAACAGGTGCCTGAAGGTGTCTTAGAGACACCGCGTTCCATTACAGCGTGATGTACAGTAATTGATGTTGTTTTTCAAATTGATTACATGAAATTCCCTTGATGCTTTCGTTCATGTTAAGTATGCACCATTATTTTAACAGCGAAGCTGCTGAAGATGGTAGTAATACGTTCGTCAACGAAAGCCCCTGTTGCGCCGTTGCCACAGCAACCGCCACAGCTGCACGCCACCTGTGCTAAAAATGGCCAGGCCGCCGCCGCGCCGAGGAGCAGCCGCTGCAGAGCCATCGCCATAGCAACGGCCGCAGTTTCTTACACCATGGCTCAGGGACAGCGATTTCAACACATTCAGAGTGGCAAGCTTTGCGCGTATTCCGGATCTGCGCATCGCCGTCTCCTGGCTGCCGCTTCTTCGGCCAAGCACGCTGGATCCAATCTCCGCAGGCGTTGTGATTCCCGTGCTTCAACAGGAAGAGCTGAGGGTCAACCAGTTTCTCTGTGCCAAGCTTTGCACAACTTAGTGCAAACTTCCCGCATTATCTTTTCGGATTATTTTATTCGAAGTACAATGTTTTTGTATTTTTGTCCTACGTGCAGTATGCCCATGAAGAATTAGTATCTCAGTGCATCCTAAAAATATTCGCAGTCACCAATATTCGACGACGTTGATATTAGAACTAATATAAATGTTTGAAGCTGCATTGAGGTCACTATTATGCTTGAATAAAAGCTAGGCAAATGGTATGCATTCATATTAAATTTTCATGTACAGCTCACCCTTTGACAAGAAAAAAAGCGGCATCGCACATGCTTTCACTCCACATTGACATTTCTTCGAAAGCACGAATATTTCTCGATGTCAGTACTCCATCTCACAAGTTCCTTTCAGCACTGTGGAGTCTACAGCACCCCTTAGCCGAAAATGCTCACGATGCTCACGAAAATTCTTCACGATATGTGCGTCTGCACATAATGCATTGGGCGAGTAAAGCGAGCAGAAGGCAGCGCCAGAAGGAAAACAACATGGCTACAGCCATCGGCGCTGCACCCATCTGTGGTCCGCAAGTTCCAAGTTGACACTTGTATTTGCTTTATAATTATGTCCTGACAATTTGACAGCAATGTATTCATGACTATGTGGCGCTAAGTCGAAGAACCATTATGAAATTCCCGGCGCGTTAGGCTTAGCAGGCATGGCTAAACAAGCACCAGATCTCTCCAATAAAGATAAAACGTCGTTGAATACTTGTCCTTAGCGTGAAATGGCACAAAGCGACGGCTCATTCCACCACTTATTTTTTACTGCCGGCGCAGTGGGCGAGCAGCAAGCGCAACTTCGGATAGAAGCGGGCGGTAGCATCTGCATCGCTGCCATGTTCATATGTGACCACAGTTACCCGCAGTTACACTGATACAACAATTAAATAAACACCACGTGAATGCGAAGAAGAATATACATATCGCGTATCGATATGACCCAACACGTGCCAAACAAGAGTAAATATCTCAACTCTGCCAACCTGGACACAGCGTATGCTGAATCCCGCGCAAAGATGGCATCAACAAGCACATAATACTGGAACTCAATATGCACTCATTCAAAGCGTCGCCATTTGAGGAGAGAAACGCCAACCAAGGCTTACTCCCCAGTAATAGAGTAGCTTACACCTGTGCTCATGCGTACACCACACAGTGTCTCAGAAATGCGAGAGGCAGAGTTCGTACCTTGAGCCATGCACGCGAGAAGGCGTTTCGCTTACCGCTGGCGTGTCTGTCGCTGCACCAAAAGCTGAAACTGCCGAGCCGCTCCCTGACGGCACACGTTAGTTTCGTGATGTGGCACTTCACCTCACCCATCCCAGATGGCGACACTACCCCTGCCAATGAAGGCCACTCTGAAAGGGAAGGTTTTATGTAGAATCTAAGGCATTCGCCTTAAAATACCTGTGCAACTGCGCTTGCATTGTGCAATTTTGTCAAAGCTTTAACACACCGCGAGTGGTGGCTTTAGCGCAAGCCTCGCTCATAGCATCCATCATATAGAGAAAAGCTCTCCGACGCTCGCCTGGCTGTCGAGTCGAGTCGAAAAAACTTTATTGCGAGGGAATTCAGGACCGCCCAGGCCCCCTGGGTGCGACCCCACCACACTCAAACGTTCATGTCTAATAAGTGACGTGCTGCCTTGCGGGTCCAGCGTAGCATCCAGTCCTCCCAGGTCTGGCACCGATAGGAGAATGTGGGTTAGGTTTGCCCTCGGTGCATGCACAGAGGGCCGGTAGTGGGAGAGGAGGGAGGGGGTAGGTAAAGTCCGCGTTTGCAGACGGCGCCATAGGTGCTGTTCCCTGGTAGTAGCGTGGGGGTGTGGGTATATTTGCTCAGCACGAGCATTTGCAGTGAGACGCAAAGGTACACGCACGCTCCTTCGAGAAACCCTCCATGAGGTCCGCACCGCGTTCCCCGCTCGCCCTGTGAGAATAAACGGTCAGGCTTGAGGGAAGACACGACGCGCGTAGCGTTTCTCTTTGCGTTTCACGACGCTTTGAAGGAGTGCATATCGAGTATCAGTGTTTATTAGGTGCTTGTTGATGCCATATTTGCGTCATCGTGAGTGCGTCCACATCAAGCGGTGCAATAACTGCCAAACAACAGTACAGACAGTGAAAGCTCTCGTATACTAGTACACTATAAACAATCAATTAGTTCTGTGACGACAGGTTTCACTTTCATGTTATACGGATTCCTATGACAGAGGCGTCAGCCATGTTTTCGTTTTGTTACTTGTATTTGTCTATTCCCAGGCTGCCGATGAAAATGCCTGATTGACTTGTTTGTTTTGTTTTTATTACCTAATATATTGACTGTGAAATGCCGAAGTTAAGATTGGTTTAATTCATTTTCTTCTCAATTGATTGGTTTGCATTCAAGCTTTGCCAGACGTGTGTGTACTTTGCGCAATTTTTCTACCTTTTCGTTTACCTTTTACTAAGCAACCTTTACTCAATGTCCCATCGGGCCCTGTACGCTAAATGTCAAAGAAACTAACAAACAAAGGCAGCCCATTGTGAGAGAACGTCATCGCTTCATTTTGATTTTCCATCCATTGTGAAGTATGTTGTCTTTTGAACCCTGAGCACGCCTATGTGCGCAGGTTTCTTACTTCTGACTCTCCTAGAAGCGACGATGCTATAAAACGCATCGGAACCTCGTGAGCTTTGTCTTGTAAAGGTGGGACGTTTAGCGAATACGGTATTCCATAAAAGAAACTAAAGCCACTGCAAGGACTGTATGGTTCTTTCCGCCTTCGTTGCTACAATGCAAAGGGCAATATATTTCGTGGAATACTGGAAAGCGCTGCTATCAAGTGGGAGGAACACAGTATACACAGGACAATAGCTCTTTTTCAAGACACAAATAGCTTGGCCCACTGCAGTGCTTCTATTTTTGTTACTATTCATCATACCGTATTTCACCATTCTTTTCCTACACGAACCATCTTGCCCAGAAACGAATTTGTTAAAACTATATTCTGAGTTAGCTGTCGCTCTTCACTAGCTCATTGATATTTCTTCATTTTCAAGGCGTTTTGTAAACGTAATATATTCATTAGGATGTTCTTCAAGAAATAAGCGACCCGCACTCTTAGAGCATATTTAGAGCATTTAGAGCTTTCTTTCTTTCTTTCTTTCATTCATTCATTCTTTCTTTCTTTTTCTTCTTTCTTTTTTTCTTTCTTTCGTTCTTTCAATTTGTCTATTTTCTTGTATCAGTTTTTTTTTATCTGTTTCCATTTTTTAACACGAAAGTTTTTTATGCCGGGGTCCACCAAGACTTCAGTGACGTATTTCCGTCACGGAAATGACGCCGAAAAAATATACGCAATAAGATGGCAAAGAAAAATTTCCGTCAACGGGCATCGAACCCACGACCGCTCGGTCCGCAACAACATATGCCGGGCACGCTATCCACTGCGCCACGGTCACAGACTCTAGAGGCTTTAGAAACGCCCCTTTTATATCTACCATTCTCTCGGTCGGCGGAGTGGTGTTGCCCTCTGGAGCGGTAAGGTAAAGTAATTCGTGATTACTGTGGCCTTCGCGATGGCACCTGCAACTCCTTACACGTCCCTCCCATTCGGCGCGTTTTCAATAGAAGTTCAATTTTGTGAATGCCTTAAGACACCGCGAGGTGGCGACCTTAGCCAAGCGTCGGCGTCGGCCTCGCTCATAGCTCTGCGACGCGCGCCTGCCGCACCTGGCTGTAAGGGCCCGCTCACGCTAGCGGCACGGCAGCTCGCCGTTTGCCGTTTTCCGTTCTCAGGCTGCCGTGCGCAAGCGATTTCGTTCGCGCACGTCAGCCGTTCTTTGCCGTTGGAAGAATAGGTCCGAGACCCATTTTCTTGCCGTTCGCCGTCTGCCGGAGAGCGACGTGGCCAATCGGTGACGGAGGAGCGGTTACCATGACTACGGCGCGCCGCGTCGTCTGCTTTCGGCTCTCCGCGTCGTGTGCGTCTGTCGCGGGACGCTTCGCGCTGCTTGCTTTTTTTTCCGCGCTTTTCATGCTGAAAGTGCGGATGTCGTCCGTGTCGTTGCCAGGCATGGTCCAGCAGTCAATAAAGCGTTTTAGTCTGTACGGCATTAAAGAAAGCGTCGCGTAAAACCAAATCAAGTGTCCCCAAGCTGGCGCCAGGTCAAGTGGCGCCAGCTATGGAGGATTACAAACAACTAACAAACGCGTAATCTATGTCCTCCGAGCATTCGGAAGCGCCCTTCTCGACTCGCTAAGCCTACAGCATCGATTATTTGAGTATGGCTCTCCAAAACGGGGCGGAATAGTACGAATACTTTGCTGTCGAAGCTTAAGGACATGAATCTAAAGCAAATGGAAGCATCGGTCCGGAGCTTACACGCTACAGAGCGCACGGCGGCCACTTGATAGATTCGAGGCGGTCGACCCCCGCTGGCAGTGCGGCATGTTTTTCGAGGCTCGCCGCCGAAGTTTGCCGTGCAAGTAAGACAGCTCTCGCGCGTGCGGCTACGGCTGACGTTGTGCGGCACCGCGCCGTTGCGGCAGGCTTGCCGCTAGCGTGAGCGGGCCCTAACAGCGCGTTCCCCGCTCGCGCGCTCGCCCCTAGAAAAATCGCGGCCGGTTTACCGGGGCGGCACGACGCGCTTTGCGTTTCCCTCTAGTCCGGCCGTGGTGTTCAATCACATTTTAACATGCCGCGGGATGGCGACCAAGTTCTGCGTCCAATATGCGACGCTCTTCTGGCTATCGCACCTCGTTCTCTGATTACGCTTTCACCGTTAACTACTACAGTTACCATACGGGTTTGTTTAATCATTTAACATGGACGTTAGTCGTCGGGATGGAGATGTACCACCAATCATCAAAGTCGGCACATCCACGTTAAACGGTGCTATGGCTGCCAGACATAAATATACATTGTGCAAACTCTCTTATATCCATGTACAGTAAACATTCAGTTCCTTCTGTAAGGGCACGCGCTTTACTTTCGTGTTATCCCGATTCCTATGACGGAGGGATCAACCATGTTTTTCTTTCCATTTCTTTCTCTTTCTCGCTATTGCTATCTGTCTTTCTCTTCCTTTCCTTTCTTTCTCTCTCTCTGCTGCTTTCACTTTTATTTTGGGCCCTCTTTATTTCTCTTTTTCTTGCTCTTGCTGTTTCGCTCACTGTTTTTTCTGTCTTTTTCGTGTCTGTTCCATTCTCTCTCTCTCTCGCTCTCTCTCTGTGATTTTCTGTCTTTTTATCTTTTTATGTCCTTATTCTTTTCATTTCTCTCTATTTTCTCTTCCTCTTTCTTTCTACTCTTTTTCTCTCTCTCTCTTTTCTTTCTCTACCTCTCTTTTTTCGTGTTGGTTTTTGTTTGACACTCGCACCTTATCTACACGGTTGCGCAATTCACATGTTTCGAGACCTGGTACGAGTCTACAATTCTGCCACGCAACATTACACACTCTAAGAAAAAAGGTGTCCTTTGACGCTTCTTTGCAACACCTGTGACTCCCCTATGTATAACTCTCTTTAGAAAGTCACGTTGAGTCTCTTTAGGAGAGTCGTGGACACACGACTCTCCTAAAGAGAGTTAGCGTGCCTCTCTAAAGGGAGGTATACATGAGAGAGTCACGTGTAGCAAGAAGACACCTTTTTCTCTTAGTGTGCTTGCGTCAAGGAGACTCCTACCACTACATGACATTCTTATAGCGTTTTTTAACGCAGCAGCCTCAAGCACTAGCGTCGCTCAGCGGTAGAACACCTATTTGCCAGCAGAAAGCCTCGGTTGGATTCTCACTCGGACATAAGATTTTTTATTGTTTATTTCTCTGCATCTGTCTCGAATTTGCGCAGCAAAACTGCTTTGCAGACTAGTTGGTTCATACTTGTAAACCCGACTTGCTGCGCAACCAGCAGGAAAGAAGGAAGAAGACAGTAAAGAGCGCAGTCTTTTTTTGGAAATTCATTTCCCAAATTCATTGATTGCCTGCCTGACTGCGCTCTTTCCTGTCTTCATCCTTCTTTCCTGCTGGTTGCGCAGCAAGTCGAGTTTACTCGAATTTGCGCTCACGGACAACGCCAATGTGTCTCCACAAGCGAAGACGCCACGGCGACGCCGACACCGCAATGCCGGTCAAACGAGCTATTTAACAATGTCGCGTAAAAATATAATAACTGTTAATAGGGTTTATAGCGACGCGAGAACTTCTCTGGAACATACACTACGCAGTTGACTTCAAAACGTATTTCGACCTCCACATGTAGAGAAACTTTCTTTAGAATACTTTTTGTGACCTCTAACGGTTGTTTTCACTTTAAAGTGGTTGTTTTTTTTTTTCTTCTCAGTACAGTTTTTTCTTCAGGCGAATGAATAATAGGCATGAATCATGCCCTATTTTTATGAAACCTTCCTTCAAATCTTTGTATGTTGAATAACAAGGTCGCAAAGCAAGTTCAGCAATGCCTTTAGATTCAAGACATCATAACATTGTCTACAATACATCGGTAGGTGTCAACATGATAATGCTGTACTTAGGAGCAGCCTCGCAATTCCTCTTGCCTGTTTACGCTGAATATAAAGATGAACACATTTCTAAGGAGCGATGGTGTTTTTCTTACATGACCCGAAGATATAGAATGCTAGCTTGCAATATAATTTATAGAAAACTTGAATACTATGCGCTGTAATGTGTGCAATCGACAGACGAAGAACTTTTAGGGTAAAAATAAACCTAACTGGCCTAAACGGGCACTGTCCTGGACGTGCACAGCGGCCATCTTCGAATGCACACACACACACACACACACACACGCACACCCACACACCATATATATATATATATATATATATATATATATATATCTATATATATATATATATAGTATATATATATT